>NW_024609662.1:237500-270000 GCF_018296145.1 Oncorhynchus tshawytscha
ATTATTTAATCAACAATCTAAAAAAGAAATGTCTTCACATCGACGTCTGGTTGTGTTTTTTCTTTACCGACTGAGTGATGGAGTGGAGCATGTCGCATATATATATATATATACACACACACACACACACACACACACACACACACACACACACACACACACACACACACACACACACACACACACACACACACACACACACACACACACACACACACACACACACACACACACACACATATATATATATCTGTCTCCGTATCTCTTTTAGACGTGAGAAGCATTTCCTCTCACTATCGTCTTGACAGGAATATTCCCCAGATGATGAATTGGACAGTCAAACACTGCTCCGGCACTAAACCCCTGATATAAAGACTAGTCTTATTGCCAAATGATGTCATAGTTCACAGGGCTGATGACAAGAGACGTTTGGCAGCAGCCTGGAGCCCATCTGGGAAGGGCTGATAGAAAACACCGCAAGTATTTTACGGCGAGGCATCGGCATAGTTAGCTTTAGAAATGTGAAATGTGGCATGGAACTATAAACCTCAGACCGGCCACTCTGTCTCTGCCAGCCAGCCAACCAACCAACCCACCAACCAACCAACCAACCAACCCACCAACCAACCTACCAACCCACCAACCCACCAAGCCACCAACCAACCAACCCACCAACCAACCAACCAATCAACCCACCAACCCACCAACCAACCCACCAACCCACCAACCCACCAACCAACCAACCAACCCACCAACCAACAGAAGTCTCTCTCTAAGGAAGATAGTTTAGGAGACAGCATGTTGTTATGTTGTGTCTCTAAGGAAGATAGTATAGGAGACAGCATGTCGTGTTTTGGATCATCATAAATTAGTAGTATTGGGTGAAATGATGAGTGAGAACTAAATGTAGTAAATGACTGTCCAGTATGTATTTGGGACGTCCGTTATATATTTATCTGCAGTCATTGATACACTGTTTTTTAAATCAAAGTAAACATCGAAAGATTTAGCCATTTCTGCTACCTGGAGCCCACAACCACAAGACAGAACCCTGAGAGAAACCTTCAGAGAAAAACAAGAGCAGCCACTGGCCTTCTTTCCTCATCCCTGTTTTCAAGACATCCTCCTCCTCCTCCTCCTCCTCCTCCTCCTCATCCTCCCCTCCTCCTCCTCGTCCCCGTCCTAGTCCTCGTACTCCTCCTCCTCCTCCTCCACTCCTCCTCTCCTCCTCCTCCTTCTCTCCTCCTCTCCTCCTCCTCCTCCTTCTCTCCTCCACTCCTCCTCCTCTCCTCCTTCTCTCCTCCTCTCCTCCACCTCTTCTCTTCCTCCTCTCCTCCTCCTCCTCCTTCTCTCCTCCACTCTTCTCCAGAGTGGACACTTGGAGAATGCGGCTGACATCTTGGCTCGTTAGAGCCGGCCTAGCTGCCTTTAGGAGAGCTGACGTTTTCCACGCCTGCCTGCTGCCTACAGCCTATTTCTCTCTGTCTCTCTCTCTGTCTCTCTCTCTCTCTCTCTCTCTCTCTCTCTCTCTCCCCCATTAACTCTGTGAAGCATATTGATTTCCTGTAACAATAATGATATTGACAGGCTTTCACCAGTAACTGTTCCCAGAGTATAGAGGTCATTGGAGAAATGAGGAGGTTTGGTTTTGGCAGTGTGTTTGTGACTGTGTGTGTGTCTGTGTGTATGTTTGACGGGTGTGAGGAGGAGGTAGGAGGAGAATACGGGGGAGGCTGTCTCCTCTCCTATCCCACTGAGTGTGATAGACGTTAGTCTTAAAAAGCAGGAGGGAGGGAGAGGGAGGAAACGTCACAGTGTTAACAATGACCAGTTCAACAGTCCACAGTGACAGATTGTCAGTTAGCTGCCCTTCACTCCAACCAGCCCTCCAGACTGTCTCTCGTTCCCTATAGCCCTCCAGACTGTCTCTCGTTCCCTATAGCCCTCCAGACTCTCTCGTTCCCTATAGCCCTCCAGACTGTCTCTTTCCCTATAGCCCTCCAGACTGTCTCTCGTTCCCTATAGCCCTCCAGACTCTCTCTTTCCCTATAGCCCTCCAGACTGTGTCTCGTTCCCTATAGCCCTCCAGACTCTCTCTCTCTCTTTCCCTATAGCCCTCCAGACTCTCTCTCTTTCCCTATAGTCCTCCAGACTCTCTCTTTCCCTATAGCCCTCCAGACTGTCTCTCGTTCCCTATAGCCCTCCAGACTCTCTCTCTCTTTCCCTATAGTCCTCCAGACTCTCTCTTTCCCTATAGCTCTCCAGACTCTCTCTCTCTTTCCCTATAGCCCTCCAGACTCTCTCTCTCTTTCCCTATAGTCCTCCAGACTCTCTCTTTCCCTATAGCTCTCCAGACTGTCTCTCGTTCCCTATAGCCCTCCAGACTGTCTCTCGTTCCCTATAGCCCTCCAGACTCTCTCTCTCTTTCCCTATAGTCCTCCAGACTCTCTCCCTCTTTCCCTATAGTCCTCCAGATTCTCTCTCTCTTCCCTATAGTCCTCCAGACTGTCTCTTTCCCTATAGCCCTCCAGAGTCTCTCTCTCTTTTCCTATAGCCCTCCAGACTCTCTCTCTCTTTCCCTATAGCCCTCCAGAGTCTCTTTCTCTTTCCCTATAGCCCTCCAGACTCTCTCTTTCGCTATAGCCCTCCAGACTCTCTCTTTCCCTATAGCCCTCCAGACTCTCTCTTTCCCTATAGTCCGCCAGACTCTCTCTTTCCCTATAGCTCTCCAGACTCTCTCTCTCTTTCCCTATAGTCCGCCAGACTCTCTCTTTCACTATAGCTGTGTGGGAATAGAAGCTGCATTTACACCAACCACATGACATTACTGCTGAATAGTTAAAAAAAAAATCCCAGCTGGTTTTGTTCTCACTTTGTGGACCCTGACAATGTGTGTATCACTACATCCCCTGTCTGGCACTTCAGCTGAGAGAGAGTGAGAGAGAGAGAGAGAGAGAGAGAGAGAGAGAGAGAGAGAGAGAGAGAGAGAGAGAGAGAGAGAGACAGAGAGAGAGAGAGAGAGAGAGAGAGAGAGAACATGAATTGAAAGAACTGCTCTCAGCGATACTGAGAGAGTTTGACACCGCAGCCGCAGCGTTTCCCAAACACGTCATCCACTTCACGTCTTCATTCAGCTCCTCGATGGGAGAAAAAAAAGCAGAGCCACGAAAACAGACGACAGAAAATGAAACGCTGTTTTGTTTAAATAACAGCGGTTCGCTTCAGCACGACAACACAGGGAAGCAGG
Organism: Oncorhynchus tshawytscha; assembly: GCF_018296145.1. Lineage (NCBI taxonomy): Eukaryota > Metazoa > Chordata > Actinopteri > Salmoniformes > Salmonidae > Oncorhynchus > Oncorhynchus tshawytscha. The sequence continues at coordinate 240,748 of NW_024609662.1, forward strand.
GAACAGCTGTAGTTGTTCTGTTGGTGAAGGAGATATCTCTGCACCCTGAGCAAAGGCCCCTGAAACATGAATCTGTACGTTAGGGAACAGCTGTAGTTGTTCTGTTGGTGAAGGAGATATCTCTGCACCCTGAGCAAAGGCCCCTGAAACATGAATCTGTACGGTAGGGAACAGCTGTAGTTGTTCTGTTGGTGAAGGAGATATCTCTGCACCCTGAGCAAAGGCCCCTGAAACATGAATCTGTACGGTAGGGAACAGCTGTAGTTGTTCTGTTGGTGAAGGAGATATCTCTGCACCCTGAGCAAAGGCCCCTGAAACATGAATCTGTACGGTAGGGAACAGCTGTAGTTGTTCTGTTGGTGAAGGAGATATCTCTGCACCCTGAGCAAAGGCCCCTGAAACATGAATCTGTACGGTAGGGAACAGCTGTAGTTGTTCTGTTGGTGAAGGAGATATCTCTGCACCCTGAGCAAAGGCCCCTGAAACATGAATCTGTACGGTAGGGAACAGCTGTAGTTGTTCTGTTGGTGAAGGAGATATCTCTGCACCCTGAGCAAAGGCCCCTGAAACATGAATCTGTACGGTAGGGAACAGCTGTAGTTGTTCTGTTGGTGAAGGAGATATCTCTGCACCCTGAGCAAAGGCCCCTGAAACATGAATCTGTACGGTAGGGAACAGCTGTAGTTGTTCTGTTGGTGAAGGAGATATCTCTGCACCCTGAGCAAAGGCCCCTGAAACATGAATCTGTACGGTAGGGAACAGCTGTAGTTGTTCTGTTGGTGAAGGAGATATCTCTGCACCCTGAGCAAAGGCCCCTGAAACATGAATCTGTACGGTAGGGAACAGCTGTAGTTGTTCTGTTGGTGAAGGAGATATCTCTGCACCCTGAGCAAAGGCCCCTGAAACATGAATCTGTACGGTAGGGAACAGCTGTAGTTGTTCTGTTGGTGAAGGAGATATCTCTGCACCCTGAGCAAAGGCCCCTGAAACATGAATCTGTACGGTAGGGAACAGCTGTAGTTGTTCTGTTGGTGAAGGAGATATCTCTGCACCCTGAGCAAAGGCCCCTGAAACATGAATCTGTACGGTAGGGAACAGCTGTAGTTGTTCTGTTGGTGAAGGAGATATCTCTGCACCCTGAGCAAAGGCCCCTGAAACATGAATCTGTACGGTAGGGAACAGCTGTAGTTGTTCTGTTGGTGAAGGAGATATCTCTGCACCCTGAGCAAAGGCCCCTGAAACATGAATCTGTACGGTAGGGAACAGCTGTAGTTGTTCTGTTGGTGAAGGAGATATCTAGTTGTTCTGTTGGTGAAGGAGATATCTCTGCACCCTGAGCAAAGGCCCCTGAAAGGCCCTGAAACATGAATCTGTACGGTAGGGAACAGCTGTAGTTGTTCTGTTGGTGAAGGAGATATCTCTGCACCCTGAGCAAAGGCCCCTGAAACATGAATCTGTACGGTAGGGAACAGCTGTAGTTGTTCTGTTGGTGAAGGAGATATCTCTGCACCCTGAGCAAAGGCCCCTGAAACATGAATCTGTACGGTAGGGAACAGCTGTAGTTGTTCTGTTGGTGAAGGAGATATCTCTGCACCCTGAGCAAAGGCCCCTGAAACATGAATCTGTACGGTAGGGAACAGCTGTAGTTGTTCTGTTGGTGAAGGAGATATCTCTGCACCCTGAGCAAAGGCCCCTGAAACATGAATCTGTTGGTAGGGAACATGAATCTGCTAGGGAACAGTAGTTGTTCTGTTGGTGAAGGAGATATCTCTGCACCCTGAGCAAAGGCCCCTGAAACATGAATCTGTACGGTAGGGAACAGCTGTAGTTGTTCTGTTGGTGAAGGAGATATCTCTGCACCCTGAGCAAAGGCCCCTGAAACATGAATCTGTACGGTAGGGAACAGCTGTAGTTGTTCTGTTGGTGAAGGAGATATCTCTGCACCCTGAGCAAAGGCCCCTGAAACATGAATCTGTACGGTAGGGAACAGCTGTAGTTGTTCTGTTGGTGAAGGAGATATCTCTGCACCCTGAGCAAAGGCCCTGAAACATGAATCTGTACGGTAGGGAACAGCTGTAGTTGTTCTGTTGGTGAAGGAGATATCTCTGCACCCTGAGCAAAGGCCCCTGAAACATGAATCTGTCGGTAGGGAACAGCTGTAGTTGTTCTGTTGGTGAAGGAGATATCCTGCACCCTGAGCAAAGGCCCCTGAAACATGAATCTGTACGGTAGGGAACAGCTGTAGTTGTTCTGTTGGTGAAGGAGATATCTCTGCACCCTGAGCAAAGGCCCCTGAAACATGAATCTGTACGGTAGGGAACAGCTGTAGTTGTTCTGTTGGTGAAGGAGATATCTCTGCACCCTGAGCAAAGGCCCCTGAAACATGAATCTGTACGGTAGGGAACAGCTGTAGTTGTTCTGTTGGTGAAGGAGATATCTCTGCACCCTGAGCAAAGGCCCCTGAAACATGAATCTGTACGGTAGGGAACAGCTGTAGTTGTTCTGTTGGTGAAGGAGATATCTCTGCACCCTGAGCAAAGGCCCCTGAAACATGAATCTGTACGGTAGGGAACAGCTGTAGTTGTTCTGTTGGTGAAGGAGATATCTCTGCACCCTGAGCAAAGGCCCCTGAAACATGAATCTGTACGGTAGGGAACAGCTGTAGTTGTTCTGTTGGTGAAGGAGATATCTCTGCACCCTGAGCAAAGGCCCCTGAAACATGAATCTGTACGGTAGGGAACAGCTGTAGTTGTTCTGTTGGTGAAGGAGATATCTCTGCACCCTGAGCAAAGGCCCCTGAAACATGAATCTGTACGGTAGGGAACAGCTGTAGTTGTTCTGTTGGTGAAGGAGATATCTCTGCACCCTGAGCAAAGGCCCCTGAAACATGAATCTGTACGGTAGGGAACAGCTGTAGTTGTTCTGTTGGTGAAGGAGATATCTCTGCACCCTGAGCAAAGGCCCCTGAAACATGAATCTGTACGGTAGGGAACAGCTGTAGTTGTTCTGTTGGTGAAGGAGATATCTCTGCACCCTGAGCAAAGGCCCCTGAAACATGAATCTGTACGGTAGGGAACAGCTGTAGTTGTTCTGTTGGTGAAGGAGATATCTCTGCACCCTGAGCAAAGGCCCCTGAAACATGAATCTGTACGGTAGGGAACAGCTGTAGTTGTTCTGTTGGTGAAGGAGATATCTCTGCACCCTGAGCAAAGGCCCCTGAAACATGAATCTGTACGGTAGGGAACAGCTGTAGTTGTTCTGTTGGTGAAGGAGATATCTCTGCACCCTGAGCAAAGGCCCTGAAACATGAATCTGTACGGTAGGGAACAGCTGTAGTTGTTCTGTTGGTGAAGGAGATATCTCTGCACCCTGAGCAAAGGCCCCTGAAACATGAATCTGTACGGTAGGGAACAGCTGTAGTTGTTCTGTTGGTGAAGGAGATATCTCTGCACCCTGAGCAAAGGCCCCTGAAACATGAATCTGTACGGTAGGGAACAGCTGTAGTTGTTCTGTTGGTGAAGGAGATATCTCTGCACCCTGAGCAAAGGCCCCTGAAACATGAATCTGTACGGTAGGGAACAGCTGTAGTTGTTCTGTTGGTGAAGGAGATATCTCTGCACCCTGAGCAAAGGCCCCTGAAACATGAATCTGTACGGTAGGGAACAGCTGTAGTTGTTCTGTTGGTGAAGGAGATATCTCTGCACCCTGAGCAAAGGCCCCTGAAACATGAATCTGTACGGTAGGGAACAGCTGTAGTTGTTCTGTTGGTGAAGGAGATATCTCTGCACCCTGAGCAAAGGCCCCTGAAACATGAATCTGTACGGTAGGGAACAGCTGTAGTTGTTCTGTTGGTGAAGGAGATATCTCTGCACCCTGAGCAAAGGCCCCTGAAACATGAATCTGTACGGTAGGGAACAGCTGTAGTTGTTCTGTTGGTGAAGGAGATATCTCTGCACCCTGAGCAAAGGCCCCTGAAACATGAATCTGTACGGTAGGGAACAGCTGTAGTTGTTCTGTTGGTGAAGGAGATATCTCTGCACCCTGAGCAAAGGCCCCTGAAACATGAATCTGTACGGTAGGGAACAGCTGTAGTTGTTCTGTTGGTGAAGGAGATATCTCTGCACCCTGAGCAAAGGCCCCTGAAACATGAATCTGTACGGTAGGGAACAGCTGTAGTTGTTCTGTTGGTGAAGGAGATATCTCTGCACCCTGAGCAAAGGCCCCTGAAACATGAATCTGTACGGTAGGGAACAGCTGTAGTTGTTCTGTTGGTGAAGGAGATATCTCTGCACCCTGAGCAAAGGCCCCTGAAACATGAATCTGTACGGTAGGGAACAGCTGTAGTTGTTCTGTTGGTGAAGGAGATATCTCTGCACCCTGAGCAAAGGCCCCTGAAACATGAATCTGTACGGTAGGGAACAGCTGTAGTTGTTCTGTTGGTGAAGGAGATATCTCTGCACCCTGAGCAAAGGCCCCTGAAACATGAATCTGTACGGTAGGGAACAGCTGTAGTTGTTCTGTTGGTGAAGGAGATATCTCTGCACCCTGAGCAAAGGCCCCTGAAACATGAATCTGTACGGTAGGGAACAGCTGTAGTTGTTCTGTTGGTGAAGGAGATATCTCTGCACCCTGAGCAAAGGCCCCTGAAACATGAATCTGTACGGTAGGGAACAGCTGTAGTTGTTCTGTTGGTGAAGGAGATATCTCTGCACCCTGAGCAAAGGCCCCTGAAACATGAATCTGTACGGTAGGGAACAGCTGTAGTTGTTCTGTTGGTGAAGGAGATATCTCTGCACCCTGAGCAAAGGCCCCTGAAACATGAATCTGTACGGTAGGGAACAGCTGTAGTTGTTCTGTTGGTGAAGGAGATATCTCTGCACCCTGAGCAAAGGCCCCTGAAACATGAATCTGTACGGTAGGGAACAGCTGTAGTTGTTCTGTTGGTGAAGGAGATATCTCTGCACCCTGAGCAAAGGCCCCTGAAACATGAATCTGTACGGTAGGGAACAGCTGTAGTTGTTCTGTTGGTGAAGGAGATATCTCTGCACCCTGAGCAAAGGCCCCTGAAACATGAATCTGTACGGTAGGGAACAGCTGTAGTTGTTCTGTTGGTGAAGGAGATATCTCTGCACCCTGAGCAAAGGCCCCTGAAACATGAATCTGTACGGTAGGGAACAGCTGTAGTTGTTCTGTTGGTGAAGGAGATATCTCTGCACCCTGAGCAAAGGCCCCTGAAACATGAATCTGTACGGTAGGGAACAGCTGTAGTTGTTCTGTTGGTGAAGGAGATATCTCTGCACCCTGAGCAAAGGCCCCTGAAACATGAATCTGTACGGTAGGGAACAGCTGTAGTTGTTCTGTTGGTGAAGGAGATATCTCTGCACCCTGAGCAAAGGCCCCTGAAACATGAATCTGTACGGTAGGGAACAGCTGTAGTTGTTCTGTTGGTGAAGGAGATATCTCTGCACCCTGAGCAAAGGCCCCTGAAACATGAATCTGTACATGGTAGGGAACAGCTGTAGTTGTTCTGTTGGTGAAGGAGATATCTCTGCACCCTGAGCAAAGGCCCCTGAAACATGAATCTGTACGGTAGGGAACAGCTGTAGTTGTTCTGTTGGTGAAGGAGATATCTCTGCACCCTGAGCAAAGGCCCCTGAAACATGAATCTGTACGGTAGGGAACAGCTGTAGTTGTTCTGTTGGTGAAGGAGATATCTCTGCACCCTGAGCAAAGGCCCCTGAAACATGAATCTGTACGGTAGGGAACAGCTGTAGTTGTTCTGTTGGTGAAGGAGATATCTCTGCACCCTGAGCAAAGGCCCCTGAAACATGAATCTGTACGGTAGGGAACAGCTGTAGTTGTTCTGTTGGTGAAGGAGATATCTCTGCACCCTGAGCAAAGGCCCCTGAAACATGAATCTGTACGGTAGGGAACAGCTGTAGTTGTTCTGTTGGTGAAGGAGATATCTCTGCACCCTGAGCAAAGGCCCCTGAAACATGAATCTGTACGGTAGGGAACAGCTGTAGTTGTTCTGTTGGTGAAGGAGATATCTCTGCACCCTGAGCAAAGGCCCCTGAAACATGAATCTGTACGGTAGGGAACAGCTGTAGTTGTTCTGTTGGTGAAGGAGATATCTCTGCACCCTGAGCAAAGGCCCCTGAAACATGAATCTGTACGGTAGGGAACAGCTGTAGTTGTTCTGTTGGTGAAGGAGATATCTCTGCACCCTGAGCAAAGGCCCCTGAAACATGAATCTGTACGGTAGGGAACAGCTGTAGTTGTTCTGTTGGTGAAGGAGATATCTCTGCACCCTGAGCAAAGGCCCCTGAAACATGAATCTGTACGGTAGGGAACAGCTGTAGTTGTTCTGTTGGTGAAGGAGATATCTCTGCACCCTGAGCAAAGGCCCCTGAAACATGAATCTGTACGGTAGGGAACAGCTGTAGTTGTTCTGTTGGTGAAGGAGATATCTCTGCACCCTGAGCAAAGGCCCCTGAAACATGAATCTGTACGGTAGGGAACAGCTGTAGTTGTTCTGTTGGTGAAGGAGATATCTCTGCACCCTGAGCAAAGGCCCCTGAAACATGAATCTGTACGGTAGGGAACAGCTGTAGTTGTTCTGTTGGTGAAGGAGATATCTCTGCACCCTGAGCAAAGGCCCCTGAAACATGAATCTGTACGGTAGGGAACAGCTGTAGTTGTTCTGTTGGTGAAGGAGATATCTCTGCACCCTGAGCAAAGGCCCCTGAAACATGAATCTGTACGGTAGGGAACACTGTCGGCTTTATTGTTGTTGTTTGTTTTTTTCCTCCGTCCTTCTGAAGTGTTGTGAGACGGACACGCTCAGTAGAAGCCCTCAGAGGTGTGTGTGTGTGTGTGTGATAGAGAGAGGGGGCAGCAGCCACTCTCCAGACTCCCTCCGGCTTCCCAGCCAGTCGTTAGTGTGTTGTCATGTAGACTAGGCGTGGAACTCAGAGCTGTTGAACAAACAGGCATTAGGGAGTCAATAGTGTTTGTGTAAACTAATTGTGCCTGTATCCTCAGTTAGCCTCCACAAACAGCCAGCCGGCAACAAGACTTTGAAGGGCTCCTCAGCTATATTACAGGAGGCCAATACCTAACCATGTGTGGCCTGTCCCTCTGTCTCCCACTCCCTCTTCTATCCACATTTATTTTCCTTATCTTCTCTCTCTGTTCTCCTCCTCCCCTCCTCTCTCTCTCTGTTCTCCTCCTCCCCTCCTCTCTCTTCTCTCTCTGTTCTTCTCCTCCCCTCCTCTCTCTTCTCTCTCTGTTCTTCTCCTCCCCTCTCTCTCTCTTCTCTCTCTGTTCTCCTCCTCCCCCTCTCTCTCTCTGTTCTTCTCCTCCCCTCCTCTCTCTCTTCTCTCTCTGTTCTCCTCCTCCCCTCCTCTCTCTCTCTGTTCTCCTCCTCCCCTCCTCTCTCTTCTCTCTCTGTTCTTCTCCTCTTCTCTCTTCTCTCTCTGTTCTTATCCTCCCCCTCCTCTCTCTCTGTTCTCCTCCTCCCCTCCTCTCTCTCTCTGTTCTCCTCCTCCCCTCCTCTCTCTTCTCTCTCTGTTCTTCTCCTCTTCTCTCTTCTCTCTCTGTTCTCCTCCTCCTCCCCTCCTCTCTCTTCTCTCTCTGTTCTTCTCCTCTTCTCTCTTCTCTCTCTGTTCTTCTCCTCCCCTCCTCTGTCTTCTCTCTCTGTTCTTCTCCTCCCCACCTCTCTCTCTTCTCTCTCTGTTCTTCTCCTCCCCCCTCCTCTCTTCTCTCTCTGTTCTCCTCCTCCCCTCCTCTCTCTTCTCTCTCTGTTCTTCTCCTCTTCTCTCTTCTCTCTCTGTTCTTCTCCTCCTTCCTCCCCTCTCTCTTCTCTCTCTGTTCTCCTCCTCCCCTCCTCCCTCTTCTCTCTCTGTTCTTCTCCTCTTCTCTCTTCTCTCTCTGTTCTCCTCCTCCCCTCCTCTCTCTCTCTGTTCTTATCCTCCCCTCCTCTCTCTTCTCTCTCTGTTCTCCTCCTCCCCTCCTCTCTCTCTCTCTGTTCTCCTCCTCCCCCCTCCTCTCTCTCTCTGTTCTTCCCCTCCTCTCTCTTCTCTCTCTGTTCTTCTCCTCTTCTCTCTTCTCTCTCTGTTCTTCTCCTCCCCTCCTCTCTCTTCTCTCTCTGTTCTTCTCCTCCCCTCTCTCTCTCTCTCTGTTCTTCTCCTCCCCTCCTCTCTCTCTTCTCTCTCTGTTCTTCTCCTCCCCTCCTCTCTCTTCTCTCTCTGTTCTTATCCTCCCCTCCTCTCTCTCTGTTCTCCTCCTCCCCTCCTCTCTCTTCTCTCTCTGTTCTTCTCCTCTTCTCTCTTCTCTCTCTGTTCTTATCCTCCCGTCCTCTCTCTTCTCTCTCTGTTCTTCTCCTCTTCTCTCTTCTCTCTCTGTTCTTCTCCTCCCCTCCTCTCTCTTCTCTCTCTGTTCTTCTCCTCTTCTCTCTTCTCTCTCTGTTCTTCTCCTCCCCTCCTCTCTCTTCTCTCTCTGTTCTTATCCTCCCCTCCTCTCTCTTCTCTCCTCCTCCCCCCCTCCTCTCTCTCTGTTCTCCTCCTCCCCTCCTCTCTCTTCTCTCTCTGTTCTTCTCCTCTTCTCTCTTCTCTCTCTGTTCTTCTCCTCCCCTCCTCTCTCTTCTCTCTCTGTTCTTCTCCTCCCTCCTCTCTCTCTTCTCTCTCTGTTCTTCTCCTCCCCTCCTCTCTCTTCTCTCTCTGTTCTCCTCCTCCCCTCCTCTCTCTTCTCTCTCTGTTCTCCTCCTCCCCTCCTCTCTCTCTTCTCTCTCTGTACTTCTCCTCCCGTCCTCTCCCTCTTCTCTCTCTGTTCTTCTCCTCCCCTCCCCCCTCTCTCTTATCTCTCTGTTCTTCTCCTCCCCTCTCTCTCTTCTCTCTCTGTTCTTCTCCTCCCGTCCTCTCCCTCTTCTCTCTCTGTTCTTCTCCTCCCCTCCTCTCTCTCTTATCTCTCTGTTCTTCTCCTCCCCTCCCTCTCTCTTCTCTCTCTGTTCTTCTCCTCCCCTCCTCTCTCTCTCTTCTATCTCTATACTTCTCCTCCCGTCCTCTCTCTTCTCTCTCTGTTCTCCTCCTCCCCTCCTCCCTCTTCTCTCTCTGTTCTTCTCCTCCCCTCCCCTCTCTCTTATCTCTCTGTTCTTCTCCTCCCCTCCTCTCTCTTCTTTCTCTGTTCTTCTCCTCCCTCCTCTCTCTCTTCTCTCTCTGTTCTTCTCCTCCCCTCCTATTTCTCTTCTCTCTCTGTTCTTCTCCTCCCCTCCTCTTCTCTCTTCTCTCTCTGTTCTTCTCCTCCCCTCCTCTCTCTTCTCTCTCTGTTCTCCTCCTCCCCTCCTCTCTCTCTTCTCTCTCTGTTCTTCTCCTCCCCTCCTCTCTCTCTCTTCTATCTCTCTACTTCTCCTCCCGTCCTCTCTCTTCTCTCTCTGTTCTCCTCCTCCCCTCCTCCCTCTTCTCTCTCTGTTCTTCTCCTCCCCTCCCCTCTCTCTTATCTCTCTGTTCTTCTCCTCCCCTCCTCTCTCTTCTTTCTCTGTTCTTCTCCTCCCGTCCTCTCTCTCTTCTCTCTCTGTTCTTCTCCTCCCCTCCTATTTCTCTTCTCTCTCTGTTCTTCTCCTCCCCTCCTCTTCTCTCTTCTCTCTCTGTTCTTCTCCTCCCCTCCTCTCTCTTCTCTCTCTGTTCTTCTCCTCCCCTCCTCTCTCTTCTCTCTCTGTTCTTGTCCTCCCCTCCTCTCTCTTCTCTCTCTGTTCTCCTCCTCCCCTCCTCTCTCTTCTCTCTCTGTTCTCCTCCTCCCCCCTCTCTCTCTTCTCTCTCTGTACTTCTCCTCCCGTCCTCTCCCTCTTCTCTCTCTGTTCTTCTCCTCCCCTCCCTCTCTCTTCTCTCTCTGTTCTTCTCCTCCCCTCCTCTCTCTTCTCTCTCTGTTCTCCTCCTCCCCTCCTCTCTCTCTTCTCTCTCTGTTCTTCTCCTCCCCTCCTCTCTCTCTTATCTCTCTGTTCTTCTCCTCCCCTCCTCTCTCTTCTCTCTCTGTTCTCCTCCTCCTCTCCTCTCTCTCTTCTCTCTCTGTTCTTATCCTCCCCTCCTCTCTCCCTCTTCTCTCTCTGTTCTTCTCCTCCCCTCCTCTCTCTCTTATCTCTCTGTTCTTCTCCTCCCCTCCTCTCTCTTCTCTCTCTGTTCTTCTCCTCCTCCCCTCCTCTCTCTTCTTTCTCTGTTCTTCTCCTCCCGTCCTCTCCCTCTTCTCTCTCTGTTCTTCTCCTCCCCTCCTCTCTCTTCTCTCTCTGTTCTTCTCCTCCCCTCCCTCTCTCTTCTCTCTCTGTTCTTCTCCTCCCCTCCTCTCTCTTCTCTCTCTGTTCTTCTCCTCCCCTCCTCTCTCTTCTCTCTCTGTTCTTCTCCTCCCCTCCTCTCTCTTCTCTCTCTGTTCTCCTCCTCCCCTCCCTCTCTCTTCTCTCTCTGTTCTTCTCCTCCCCCCCTCCTCTGTCTCTTCTCTCTCTGTTCTTCTCCTCCCTCCTCTGTCTCTTCTCTCTCTGTTCTTCTCCTCCCCTCCTCCCCTCCTCTCTCTTCTCTCTCTGTTCTTCTCCTCCCCTCCTCTGTCTCTCTTCTCTCTCTGTTCTTATCCTCCCCTCCTCTGTCTCTTCTCTCTCTGTTCTCCTCCTCCCCCTCTCTCTCTCTTCTCTCTCTGTTCTTATCCTCCCCTCCTCTCTCTCTTCTCTCTCTGTTCTTCTCCTCCCCTCCTCTCTCTTCTTTCTCTGTTCTTCTCCTCCCCTCCTATTTCTCTTCTCTCTCTGTTCTTCTCCTCCCCTCCTCTCTCTTCTCTCTCTGTTCTTATCCTCCCCTCCCCCTCTCTCTTCTCTCTCTGTTCTCCTCCCCTCCTCTCTCTCTCTTCTCTCTCTGTTCTTATCCTCCCCTCCTCTCTCTCTCTTCTATCTCTATACTTCTCCTCCCGTCCTCTCCCTCTTCTCTCTCTGTTCTTCTCCTCCCCTCTCTTCTCTCTCTCTCTTCTCTCTCTGTTCTTATCCTCCCCTCCTCTCTCTCTCTCTTCTATCTCTATACTTCTCCTCCCTCCTCTCCCTCCTCTCTCTCTGTTCTTCTCCTCCTGTCCTCTGTCTCTTCTCTCTCTGTTCTCCTCCTCCCCTCCTCTCTCTCTTCTCTCTCTGTTCTTCTCCTCCCCTCCTCTCTCTCTTCTCTCTCTGTTCTTATCCTCCCCTCCTCTCTCTTATCTCTCTGTTCTTCTCCTCCCCCCTCCTCTCTCTCTGTTCTCCTCCTCCCCTCCTCTCTCTTCTCTCTCTGTTCTTCTCCTCCCCTCCTCTCTCTTCTTTCTCTGTTCTTCTCCTCCCCTCCTCTCTCTTCTCTCTCTGTTCTTATCCTCCTGTCCTCTGTCTCTTCTCTCTCTGTTCTCCTCCCTCCCCTCCTCTCTCTTCTTTCTCTGTTCTTCTCCTCCCCTCCTCTCTCTCTTCTCTCTCTGTTCTTCTCCTCCCCTCCTCTCTCTCTTCTCTCTCTGTTCTTCTCCTCCCATCCTCTCTCTCTTATCTCTCTGTTCTTCTCCTCCCATCCTCTCTCTCTTATCTCTCTGTTCTTCTCCTCCCCTCCTCTCTCTCTTCTCTCTCTGTTCTTCTCCTCCCATCCTCTCTCTCTTATCTCTCTGTTCTCCTCCTGTCCTCTGTCTCTTCTCTCTCTGTTCTCCTCCCATCTCTCTCTCTTCTCTCTCTGTTCTTCTCCTCCCCTCCTCTCCCTCCTCTCTCTCTGTTCTTCTCCTCCCCTCCTCTCTCTCTTATCTCTCTGTTCTTACCTTTAGCTAGGGGCCCTGACTCCTGTAAGGTGTTACCTTTAGCTAGGGGCCCTGACTCCTGTAAGGTGTTACCTTTAGCTAGGGGCCCTGACTCCTGTAAGGTGTTACCTTTAGCTAGGGGCCCTGACTCCTGTAAGGTGTTACCTTTAGCTAGGGGCCCTGACTCCTGTAAGGTGTTACCTTTAGCTAGGGGCCCTGACTCCTGTAAGGTGTTACCTTTAGCTAGGGCCCTGACTCCTGTAAGGTGTTACCTTTAGCTAGGGCCCCTGACTCCTGTAAGGTGTTACCTTTAGCTAGGGGCCCTGACTCCTGTAAGGTGTTACCTTTAGCTAGGGGCCCTGACTCCTGTAAGGTGTTACCTTTAGCTAGGGGCCCTGACTCCTGTAAGGTGTTACCTTTAGCTAGGGACCCTGACTCCTGTAAGGTTTTACCTTTAGCTAGGGACCCTGACTCCTGTAAGGTGTTACCTTTAGCTAGGGGCCACGGCTCCGGTACTTTGAATGTGTCCCACATGGAGCCCTTGTCCCTATATTTCCCTGTAAAGGGTACAGAGTGCCATCTGGGATGCAGGCAGAAAGACAGAAAGAAGGACAAAGGAGGGGTTCAATTCAAAGCTGGTTTGTACCATTCTGATCAGGGGTGAGGCTCAGTGATATCTGATGGATTGTACCATTCTGATCAGGGGTGAGGCTCAGTGATATCTGATGGTTTGTACCATTCTGATCGGGGGTGAGACTCAGTGATATCTGATGGTTTGTACCATTCTGATCAGGGGTGAGGCTCAGTGATATCTGATGGTTTGTACCATTCTGATCAGGGGTGAGGCTCAGTGATATCTGATGGTTTGTACCATTCTGATCAGGGGTGAGGCTCAGTGATATCTGATGGTTTGTACCATTCTGATCAGGGGTGAGACTCAGTGATATCTGATGGTTTGTACCATTCTGATCAGGGGTGAGGCTCAGTGATATCTGATGGTTTGTACCATTCTGATCAGGGGTGAGGCTCAGTGATATCTGATGGATTGTACCATTCTGATCAGGGGTGAGGCTCAGTGATATCTGATCGTTTGTACCATTCTGATCAGGGGTGAGGCTCAGTGATATCTGATGGATTGTACCATTCTGATCAGGGGTGAGGCTCAGTGATATCTGATGGATTGTACCATTCTGATCAGGGGTGAGGCTCAGTGATATCTGATGGTTTGTACCATTCTGATCAGGGGTGAGGCTCAGTGATATCTGATGGTCTATTAAATGTACAGTACATGGGCAGGGGTCAGGGGTCAGGGGTCAAGGCTGGGGGTCATGGGGTCCCGCAGCAGGACAAACTTAACCCAATTTGGATACAAATTCTCTTTTATAACACTCTCTATACAATATATGGTGAATATTTATAAGGTGACAGTCTTGTTGTTCTGTAATTTTAGAGGTAGAGCTGCGTTATTCATTACAGCGGTGTAGTTGTTAGACCAAGGACAGTGTGGGTCGTAGACTAGATAGATGGAGCTGTGTTATTCAATAAACCTGTGTAGTTGTTAGACCGAGGACAGTGTGGGTCGTAGTGGAGATAGATGGAGCTGTGTTATTCAGTACAGAGGTGTAGTTGTTAGACCGAGGACAGTGTGGGTCGTAGGGGAGATAGATGGAGCTGTGTTATTCAATAAACCTGTGTAGTTGTTAGACCGAGGACAGTGTGGGTCGTAGACTAGATAGATGGAGCTGTGTTATTCAGTACAGCGGTGTAGTTGTTAGACCGAGGACAGTGTGGGTCGTAGGGGAGATAGATGGAGCTGTGTTATTCAGTACAGAGGTGTAGTTGTTAGACCGAGGACAGTGTGGGTCGTAGTGGAGATAGATGGAGCTGTGTTATTCAGTACAGAGGTGTAGTTGTTAGACCGAGGACAGTGTGGGTCGTAGGGGAGATAGATGGAGCTGTGTTGTTCAATAAACCTGTGTAGTTGTTAGACCGAGGACAGTGTGGGTCGTAGGGGAGATAGAATGAGCTGTGTTATTCAATAAACCTGTGTAGTTGTTAGACCGAGGACAGTGTGGGTCGTAGGGGAGATAGATGGAGCTGTGTTATTCAGTAAACCTGTGTAGTTGTTAGACCGAGGACAGTGTGGGTCGTAGGGGAGATAGATGGAGCTGTGTTATTCAGTACAGCGGTGTAGTTGTTAGACCGAGGACAGTGTGGGTCGTAGGGGAGATAGATGGAGCTGTGTTATTCAGTACAGCAGTGTAGTTGTTAGACCGAGGACAGTGTGGGTCGTAGGGGAGATAGATGGAGCTGTGTTATTCAGTACAGAGGTGTAGTTGTTAGACCGAGGACAGTGTGGGTCGTAGACTAGATAGATGGAGCTGTGTTATTCAGTACAGCGGTGTAGTTGTTAGACCGAGGACAGTGTGGGTCGTAGGGGAGATAGATGGAGCTGTGTTATTCAGTACATCGGTGTAGTTGTTAGACCGAGGACAGTGTGGGTCGTAGGGGAGATAGATGGAGCTGTGTTATTCAGTACAGAGGTGTAGTTGTTAGACCGAGGACAGTGTGGGTCGTAGTGGAGATAGATGGAGCTGTGTTATTCAGTACAGCGGTGTAGTTGTTAGACCGAGGACAGTGTGGGTCGTAGGGGAGATAGATGGAGCTGTGTTATTCAGTACAGCGGTGTAGTTGTTAGACCGAGGACAGTGTGGGTCGTAGGGGAGATAGATGGAGCTGTGTTATTCAGTACAGAGGTGTAGTTGTTAGACCGAGGACAGTGTGGGTCGTAGGGGAGATAGATGGAGCTGTGTTATTCAGTACAGCGGTGTAGTTGTTAGACCAAGGACAGTGTGGGTCGTAGTGGAGATAGATGGAGCTGTGTTATTCAGTACAGCGGTGTAGTTGTTAGACCGAGGACAGTGTGGGTCGTAGACTAGATAGATGGAGCAGTGTTATTCAGTACAGAGGTGTAGTTGTTAGACCGAGGACAGTGTGGGTCGTAGGGGAGATAGATGGAGCTGTGTTATTCAGTACAGCGGTGTAGTTAGACCGAGGACAGTGTGGGTCGTAGGGGTGATAGATGGAGCTGTGTTATTCAGTACAGCGGTGTAGTTGTTAGACCGAGGACAGTGTGGGTCGTAGACTAGATAGATGGAGCTGTGTTATTCAGTACAGCGGTGTAGTTGTTAGACCGAGGACAGTGTGGGTCGTAGGGGAGATAGATGGAGCTGTGTTATTCACTACAGCGGTGTAGTTGTTAGACCGAGGACAGTGTGGGTCGTAGGGGAGATAGATGGAGCTGTGTTATTCAGCACAGAGGTGTAGTTGTTAGACCGAGGACAGTGTGGGTCGTAGACTAGATAGATGGAGCAGTGTTATTCAGTACAGAGGTGTAGTTGTTAGACCGAGGACAGTGTGGGTCGTAGGGGAGATAGATGGAGCTGTGTTATTCAGTACAGCGGTGTAGTTGTTAGACCGAGGACAGTGTGGGTCGTAGGGGAGATAGATGGAGCTGTGTTATTCAGTACAGCGGTGTAGTTGTTAGACCGAGGACAGTGTGGGTCGTAGGGGAGATAGATGGAGCTGTGTTATTCAGCACAGAGGTGTAGTTGTTAGACCGAGGACAGTGTGGGTCGTAGGGGAGATAGATGGAGCTGTGTTATTCAGTACAGAGGTGTAGTTGTTAGACCGAGGACAGTGTGGGTCGTAGGGGAGATAGATGGAGCTGTGTTATTCAGTACAGCGGTGTAGTTGTTAGACCGAGGACAGTGTGGGTCGTAGGGGAGATAGATGGAGCTGTGTTATTCAGTACAGAGGTGTAGTTGTTAGACCGAGGACAGTGTGGGTCGTAGGGGAGATAGATGGAGCTGTGTTATTCAGTACAGAGGTGTAGTTGTTAGACCGAGGACAGTGTGGGTCGTAGGGGAGATAGATGGAGCTGTGTTATTCAGTACAGCGGTGTAGTTGTTAGACCGAGGACAGTGTGGGTCGTAGGGGAGATAGATGGAGCTGTGTTATTCAGTACAGCGGTGTAGTTAGACCGAGGACAGTGTGGGTCGTAGGGGAGATAGATGGAGCTGTGTTATTCAGTACAGAGGTGTAGTTGTTAGACCAAGGACAGTGTGGGTCGTAGACTAGATAGATGGAGCTGTGTTATTCAGTACAGCGGTGTAGTTGTTAGACCGAGGACAGTGTGGGTCGTAGGGGAGATAGATGGAGCTGTGTTATTCAGTACAGAGGTGTAGTTGTTAGACCGAGGACAGTGTGGGTCGTAGGGGAGATAGATGGAGCTGTGTTATTCAGTACAGCGGTGTAGTTGTTAGACCGAGGACAGTGTGGGTCGTAGGGGAGATAGATGGAGCTGTGTTATTCAGTACAGCGGTGTAGTTGTTAGACCGAGGACAGTGTGGGTCGTAGGGGAGATAGATGGAGCTGTGTTATTCAGTACAGAGGTGTAGTTGTTAGACCAAGGACAGTGTGGGTCGTAGACTAGATAGATGGAGCTGTGTTATTCAGTACAGCGGTGTAGTTGTTAGACCGAGGACAGTGTGGGTCGTAGGGGAGATAGATGGAGCTGTGTTATTCAGTACAGAGGTGTAGTTGTTAGACCAAGGACAGTGTGGGTCGTAGTGGAGATAGATGGAGCTGTGTTATTCAGTACAGCGGTGTAGTTGTTAGACCGAGGACAGTGTGGGTCGTAGTGGAGATAGATGGAGCTGTGTTATTCAGTACAGCGGTGTAGTTGTTAGACCGAGGACAGTGTGGGTCGTAGGGGAGATAGATGGAGCTGTGTTATTCAGTACAGAGGTGTAGTTGTTAGACCGAGGACAGTGTGGGTCGTAGGGGAGATAGATGGAGCTGTGTTATTCAGTACAGCGGTGTAGTTGTTAGACCGAGGACAGTGTGGGTCGTAGGGGAGATAGATGGAGCTGTGTTATTCAGTACAGCGGTGTAGTTGTTAGACCGAGGACAGTGTGGGTCGTAGGGGAGATAGATGGAGCTGTGTTATTCAGTACAGAGGTGTAGTTGTTAGACCGAGGACAGTGTGGGTCGTAGGGGAGATAGATGGAGCTGTGTTATTCAGTACAGCGGTGTAGTTGTTAGACCGAGGACAGTGTGGGTCGTAGGGGAGATAGATGGAGCTGTGTTATTCAGTACAGCGGTGTAGTTGTTAGACCGAGGACAGTGTGGGTCGTAGGGGAGATAGATGGAGCTGTGTTATTCAGTACAGAGGTGTAGTTGTTAGACCGAGGACAGTGTGGGTCGTAGGGGAGATAGATGGAGCTGTGTTATTCAGTACAGCGGTGTAGTTGTTAGACCGAGGACAGTGTGGGTCGTAGGGGAGATAGATGGAGCTGTGTTATTCAGTACAGCGGTGTAGTTGTTAGACCGAGGACAGTGTGGGTCGTAGGGAGATAGATGGAGCTGTGTTATTCAGTACAGAGGTGTAGTTGTTAGACCGAGGACAGTGTGGGTCGTAGGGGAGATAGATGGAGCTGTGTTATTCAGTACAGCGGTGTAGTTGTTAGACCGAGGACAGTGTGGGTCATAGGGGAGATAGATGGAGCTGTGTTATTCAGTACAGAGGTGTAGTTGTTAGACCGAGGACAGTGTGGGTCGTAGGGGAGATAGATGGAGCTGTGTTATTCAGTACAGAGGTGTAGTTGTTAGACCGAGGACAGTGTGGGTCGTAGGGGAGATAGATGGAGCTGTGTTATTCAGTACAGAGGTGTAGTTGTTAGACCGAGGACAGTGTGGGTCGTAGGGGAGATAGATGGAGCTGTGTTATTCAGTACAGAGGTGTAGTTGTTAGACCGAGGACAGTGTGGGTCGTAGGGGAGATAGATGGAGCTGTGTTATTCAGTACAGAGGTGTAGTTGTTAGACCGAGGACAGTGTGGGTCGTAGGGGGATAGAGATAGATGGAGCTGTGTTATTGGAGCTGTGTTAGTACAGAGGTGTAGTTGTTAGACCGAGGACAGTGTGGGTCGTAGGGGAGATAGATGGAGCTGTGTTATTCAGTACAGCGGTGTAGTTGTTAGACCGAGGACAGTGTGGGTCGTAGGGGAGATAGATGGAGCTGTGTTATTCAGTACAGAGGTGTAGTTGTTAGACCGAGGACAGTGTGGGTCGTAGACTAGATAGATGGAGCTGTGTTATTCAGTACAGCGGTGTAGTTGTTAGACCGAGGACAGTGTGGGTCGTAGACTAGATAGATGGAGCTGTGTTATTCAGTACAGCGGTGTAGTTGTTAGACCGAGGACAGTGTGGGTCGTAGGGGAGATAGATGGAGCTGTGTTATTCAGTACAGCGGTGTAGTTGTTAGACCGAGGACAGTGTGGGTCGTAGGGGAGATAGATGGAGCTGTGTTATTCAGTACAGCGGTGTAGTTGTTAGACCGAGGACAGTGTGGGTCGTAGGGGAGATGATGCTTGGGCTTGGAGAAATACCTAATGGTTATTTAGGGGCCAAACTAGCAGAACACTGTTAAAACATGTACATGAAAATGCCAATAGTTAATTGCCCTGTTTTATATGGGTCTGTCTTGGCACTGGAGGTATTTGTTTCGTCGTGTTTTCAATAACTAACTACTTCCCCCCCAGACATCTCTGACATTTAACTAGGTCTTCTTTGTGTGTGTGTGTGTTTTGTCAGAGTGATCACTGTAGCCCAGCAGCAGCTAATGCTGCTTTAACTCCATGTGGCCTGTCTATTAGTGGAGACAGGATGGCCTTGGATCATAATAAAGACATATTCACACTCCTCTTAGCCGTACTAACAAGGCAACACATCAAACTAACTCTCGGCAGGGGCCCATCTCAGCCTCCATCAAGTCCCCGGGACTCCGCACCACGCGTCTGTTGTCCCCCCCTCTGTCCTCCCCTGCCACCCCGCCTCCCTGACTCCCTGCCTCCCTGCCTCTCTCCATCCCTCCCTGCCTCCCTGTCTCCTCCCTCTCTCCATCCCTCCCTCCATCCCTCCCTGCCTCCCTCCCTCCCTCCATCCCTCCATCCCTCCCTGCCTCCCTCCCTCCATCCCTCCATCCCTCCCTGCCTCCCTCCCTCTCTCCATCCCTCCACCCCTCCCTGCCTCCTCCCTCTCTCCATCCCTCCATCCCTCCCTCCCTGCCTCCCTCCCTCCCCCTCCCTCCATCTCTCCCTGCCTCCCTCCCTCCATCCCTCCCTGCCTCCCTCCCTCTCTCCATCCCTCCACCCCTCCCTGCCTCCTCCCTCTCTCCATCCCTCCATCCCTCCCTCCCTGCCTCCCTCCCTCTCTCTATCCCTCCATCCCTCCCTGCCTCCCTCCCTCTTTCCATCCCTCCACCCCTCCCTGCCTCCTCCCCCCCTCCCTCCCCCTCCCCCCCTCCCTCCCTCCCTCCCTCCCTCCCTCCCTCCCTCCCTCCCTCCCTCCCTCCCTCCCTCCCTCCCTCCCTCCCTCCCTCCCTCCCTCCCTCCCTCCCTCCCTCCCTCCCTCCCTCTATCCCTCCACCCCTCCCTGCCTCCCTCCCTCTCTCTATCCCTCCATCCCTGCTTCTTCCCTCTCTCCATCCCTCCCTGCCTCCTCCCTCTCTCCATCCCTCCATCCCTCCCTGCCTCCCTCCCTCTCTCTATCCCTCCATCCCTGCCTCCCTCCCTCTCTCCATCCCTCCCTGCCTCCCTCCCTCTCTCCATCCCTCCACCCCTCCCTGCCTCCCTCCCTCGCTCTATCCCTCCATCCCTGCTTCCTCCCTCTCTCCATCCTTCCTTCCTTCTTTCCTTCCTTCCTTCCTTCCTTCCTTCCTTCCTTCCTTCCTTCCTTCCTCCGTCAGTCCTTCTCTTTTCTTTCTCTCTGTTTGTAAATGAGATTGGTCATAAATTCAGTTAGTCTCATCTATATTTGATGGCTGGTATTTGCCTGGGCCTGGAGGGAAGTGCACTTTACATGTGGCAACATATGATTACCTGGCGCTCTTACTGTACAGGATCAGACAAATCAATAGTATGTATAATTCACTGTCTCTGCCTTCCTCGCTGTCTGCTTTTATGGCTCTCTATTCTCTCTCTATTCTCTCTCTATTCTCTCTCTATTCTCTCTCTATCCTCTCTCTATCCTCTCTCTATTCTCTCTCTATTCTCTCTCTATTCTCTCTCTATTCTCTCTCTATTCTCTCTCTATCCTCTCTCTATCCTCTCTCTATTCTCTCTCTATCCTCTCTCTATCCTCTCTCTATCCTCTCTCTATTCTCTCTCTATCCTCTCTCTATTCTCTCTCTATCCTCTCTCTATTCTCTCTCTATTCTCTCTCTATTCTCTCTCTATTCTCTCTCTATCCTCTCTCTATTCTCTCTCTATCCTCTCTCTATTCTCTCTCTATCCTCTCTCTATCCTCTCTCTATTCTCGTTCTATCCTCTCTCTATCCTCTCTCTATCCTCTCTCATATGATTACCTGGCGCTCTAACTGTACAGGATCAGACAAATCAATAGTATGTATAATTCACTGTCTCTGCCTTCCTCGCTGTCTGCTTTTATGGCTCTCTATCCTCTTTCATTAATGTTTTATCAAGATTGACTGGAACCAAAAGTTGTTTTCTACCATTATTTATTCAACCTTATTCATTAAATAAAACTGCTAATTGGTTCTATTCTGAACCTATAGATGATAAAGTGAATCTCAGTCAGAGTTCTGGCTGCATTACGAAATGAAACATGATTCATTATTAATATTAGTTTCTCAGTAATTTAATAAAACCCATACACTTCATGCTGAAAAGCTGGAGCGACGGCCAGAAGATCCATTGAAGTTTATTCATATAGTATGTCTCCCAACCTCACTGTATCGAATCATGTCTCATTCATATGACTGAGCTAAGGTGAGGAGATGGTTTCTACGACTGCCAACCAGAGTCCCAAATCAGAATGACTTCACCACGGACCTATTTGATTGGTGGTTAAGTTGGTCTATTCAGGAAGTTGATTGACACCGGGCATGTTGGTGTTTTTAGATGAATCTCCTGTCATCACAGCTGGTTCAGTACATCCCCCATCAAACAAACCTGGTGATATATACACTAGCCTCCCTCCCTCCCTCCCTCTCCTCCCTCCCTCCCTCCCTCCCTCCCTCCCTCCCTCCCTCCCTCCCTCCCTCCCTCCCTCCCTCCCTCCCTCCCTCCCTCCCTCCCTCCCTCCCTCCCTCCCTCCCTCCCTCCCTCCCTCCCTCCCTCCCTCCCCCCCTCCCACCATCCCTGCCTCCCCCTCCCCCTCTCTCTCTCTCCCTCTATCCACACACATCAGACGGGTGGATGGAGGGAGGAATCTGAAGACAATGGTGTATTGGAGGAGGAATGTGAAGGAAAATCAATCATGTCATAAGTGAGGAGGATAGGGGTAAATGTGAACTCTGACAGGTTTCATCATCTGGCGGCTGGCTGTCTATCCAGCATGCGGCTGGAGGCTGGAGTTTTCTCACTTTGTCCTCCTGGATACTGACTTTGTGGATAGATCTCAGGGTACTTGTGGATGGTAGAATGAGGAGGGTCCGACTCTGCCTCTTTGGGCTTCTTTTTGTTTGTTTTTCTCCATCTGTATCGTCTTCCTTTGCACCTCCCCGATGACGAGATATGTCAGAGAAGCAGTTGCTTGGGGTGTTGTTCCAGTGACTGTTGTACTACCGCACTGGATAGTCTGAGGTCAGTTCCACTGGGTTACCAGACCTCTGCCTCAGTGGAAGTCCAATAGTCCAACCCTCATTATTTGTTCTGAAGGAGAAACGGGGTGTTTATATGGTCATCATGTTGTATTTGTTCTGAAGGAGAAACGGGGTGTTTATATGGTCATCATGTTGTATTTGTTCTGAAGGAGAAACAGGGTGTTTATATGGTCATCATGTTGTATTTGTTCTGAAGGAGAAACGGGGTATTTATATGGTCATCATGTTGTATTTGTTCTGAAGGAGAAACAGGGTGTTTATATGGTCATCATGTTGTATTTGTTCTGAAGGAGAAACGGGGTGTTTATATGGTCATCATGTTGTATTTGTTCTGAAGGAGAAACGGGGTGTTTATATGGTCATCATGTTGTATTTGTTCTGAAGGAGAAACAGGGTGTTTATATGGTCATCATGTTGTATTTGTTCTGAAGGAGAAACAGGGTGTTTATATGGTCATCATGTTGTATTTGTTCTGAAGGAGAAACGGGGTGTTTATATGGTCATCATGTTGTATTTGTTCTGAAGGAGAAACAGGGTGTTTATATGGTCATCATGTTGTATTTGTTCTGAAGGAGAAACGGGGTGTTTATATGGTCATCATGTTGTATTTGTTCTGAAGGAGAAACAGGGTGTTTATATGGTCATCATGTTGTATTTGTTCTGAAGGAGAAACAGGGTGTTTATATGGTCATCATGTTGTATTTGTTCTGAAGGAGAAACAGGGTGTTTATATGGTCATCATGTTGTATTTGTTCTGAAGGAGAAACGGGGTGTTTATATGGTCATCATGTTGTATTTGTTCTGAAGGAGAAACAGGGTGTTTATATGGTCATCATGTTGTATTTGTTCTGAAGGAGAAACAGGGTGTTTATATGGTCATCATGTTGTATTTGTTCTGAAGGAGAAACGGGGTGTTTATATGGTCATCATGTTGTATTTGTTCTGAAGGAGAAACAGGGTGTTTATATGGTCATCATGTTGCATTTGTTCTGAAGGAGAAACAGGGTGTTTATATGGTCATCATGTTGTATTTGTTCTGAAGGAGAAACAGGGTGTTTATATGGTCATCATGTTGTATTTGTTCTGAAGGAGAAACGGGTGTTTATATGGTCATCATGTTGTATTTGTTCTGAAGGAGAAACGGGTGTTTATATGGTCATCATGTTGTATTTGTTCTGAAGGAGAAACAGGGTGTTTATATGGTCATCATGTTGTATTTGTTCTGAAGGAGAAACAGGGTGTTTATATGGTCATCATGTTGTATTTGTTCTGAAGGAGAAACGGGGTATTTATATGGTCATCATGTTGTATTTGTTCTGAAGGAGAAACAGGGTGTTTATATGGTCATCATGTTGTATTTGTTCTGAAGGAGAAACAGGGTGTTTATATGGTCATCATGTTGTATTTGTTCTGAAGGAGAAACAGGGTGTTTATATGGTCATCATGTTGTATTTGTTCTGAAGGAGAAACAGGGTGTTTATATGGTCATCATGTTGTATTTGTTCTGAAGGAGAAACAGGGTGTTTATATGGCCACGTTACGTATTCAATAAGAATACAAGCAGAGCTCTGAACATGACAGTTAACAGAGAAACATGCAGCAGAATTATACTGTATTATGTGACTGGAGTGTTTGTGTCCAATAGGGTTGGCCTGATCTGTCCTGTATGCTTGTCTGTAATGTTCTTAGTTATATTGTAGCTATTCTATTGTAGACATTCTATTGTAGACATTCTATTGTAGACGTTCTATTGTTGACATTCTATTGTAGATATTCTATTGTAGACATTCTATTGTAGATATTCTATTGTAGATATTCTATTGTAGATATTCTATTGTAGACATTCTATTGTAGAAGTTCTATTGTAGACATTCTATTGTAGATATTCTATTGTAGACATTCTATTGTAGATATTCTATTGTAGATATTCTATTGTAGACATTCTATTGTAGAAGTTCTATTGTAGACATTCTATTGTAGACATTCTATTGTAGATTTTCTATTGTAGACATTCTATTGTAGATATTCTAGATTGATCTCTACAGCTGATGCTGCACTGCCCGCCGTGGGCTTTTATTGTCCTACTTTTTCCTCTACTCCATCTGCTCTCTCTCTCTCACTCTCTGTCTCACACGCTCTCTCTCTCTGTCCCTCTCTCTTTGTCTCTCTCTGTCTCTCTCTCACTCTGTCTCTCTCTCTCTCTGTCTCACACACTCTCTCTCTCTCTCTGTCCCTCTCTCTTTGTCTCTCTGTCTCTCTCTGTCTCTCTCACT
Organism: Oncorhynchus tshawytscha; assembly: GCF_018296145.1. Lineage (NCBI taxonomy): Eukaryota > Metazoa > Chordata > Actinopteri > Salmoniformes > Salmonidae > Oncorhynchus > Oncorhynchus tshawytscha. The sequence goes on from NW_024609662.1 coordinate 264,471, forward strand.
CTGTCTCTCTCTCTCTCCCTCTCTCTGTCTCTCTCTCACTCTGTCTCTCTATGCCTCTCTCTCTCTGTCCCTCTCTTTCTGTCTCTCTCTCTCTCTGTTTGTCTCTCTCTCTCTCTCTCTCTCTCTCTCTCTCTCTCTCTCTCTCTATCACTCTGTCTCTATCACTCTGTCTCTCTCTCTCTCTCTCTCTCTCTCTCTCTCTCTCTCTCTCTCACTCTCTCTCACTCTCTCTCTCACTCCCTAGACCGGAAACACGTGTGTCATATTATGTCTTGGTTGGTCAGTGACCCCGCTCCTCTCTCAGGTTGCCCAGTGATCCTGTGACACATGCTCCCACACTCCCAGGCTTGGAGAGGATGAGATCAACCCTAAAACAAGCAAACAACGTTGGCTGTAAAAACAACCACCTCCACACACACGGAGGGAACAGGAAAGGGAAGAGAGCAGGAAACATTGAAGGGCAAACTCCCCCATTAACTAGCAAAATCTCACAGCATCTAATTGTAATTTCCCCTTTTTTTTCTGCCTGAAAAATCTTTTTGGATTTTGTGAAAAACAGTTTGTTTTATTAGTGTAGCTAGAATGTAGGTTATCACATGGCATTATATTGTGCATTGTTGCAGCTCGTATTTGAAGCATGGTTTCCTAAGCCGGTTTAAATTGTGTTAGTGCTCAGTTGGGTCTCTGAACTTCATTTTCACCCTGATCAGAGTCAGTTTTTCCTGGGAGAGTAAGTACCTCACTAAAATGTGCTAAGCTGCCCAATTTGCAATGCAGTTATGACAATATCCCACCCTCTACCACGTCTTCTCCTCTTCTCCTCTTCTCCTCTACCTCCTCTTCTCCTCTTCTCCTCTACCGCCTCTTCTCCTCTTCTCCTCCACCTCCTCTACCACCTCTTCTCCTCCACCTCCTCTACCTCCTCTTCTCCTCCACAACCTTTCCCACCTCTTCTCCTCTTCTCCTCTTCTCTTCTACCACCTCTTCTCCTCTTCTCCTCTACCTCCTCTTCTCCTCTACCACCTCTTCTCCTCTTCTCCTCCACCTCCTCTACCACCTCTTCTCCTCCACAACCTCTACCACCTCTTCTCCTCTTCTCCTCCACCTCCTCTACCACCTCTTCTCCTCCACAACCTCTACCACCTCTTCTCCTCTTCTCCTCTACCACCTCTTCTCCTCTTCTCCTCTACCACCTCTTTCTCCTCTTCTCCTCTTCTCCTCTACCACCTCTACCACCTCTTCTCCTCTTCTCCTCTTCTCCTCTACCACCTCTTCTCCTCTTCTCCTCTTCTCTTCTACCACCTCTTCTCCTCTTCTCCTCTACCACCTCTTCTCCTCTTCTCCTCTTCTCCTCCACCTCCTCTACCACCTCTTCTCCTCTTCTCCTCTACCACCTCTTCCCTCCCCCCACAACCTTTTCTCCTCTTCTTATCTGCCCCCCACAACCTCTTCTCCTCTTCTTATCCCCCCCCACAACCTCTTCACCTCTTCTTATCTGCCCCCTCCCCCCACAAACTCTTCTCCTTTTCATATCTGTCCCCCCTCCCCCCACAACCTTTTCTCCTCTTCATATCTGCCCCCTCCCCCACAACCTCTTCTCCTTTTCATATCTGTCCCCCTCCCCCACAACCTCTTCTCCTCTTCATATCTGCCCCCTCCCCCCACAACCTCTTCTCCTCTTCATATCTGCCCACCCTACCCCCACAACCTCTTCTCCTCTTCTCTTCTTATCCGCCCCCTCCCCCACAACCTCTTCTCCTCTTCTTATCTTCCCCCCCCCCACAACCTCTTCTCCTCTTCTTATCTGCCCTCCCACAACCTCTTCTCCTCTTCTTATCTGCCCCCCCCCCACAACCTCTTCTCCTCTTCTTATCTGCCCTCCCACAACCTCTTCTCCTCTTCTTATCTACCCCCTCCCTCCCCCCACAACCTCTTCTCCTCTTTCCATACTTCCTACATGTGTTCATCATTGTGGTTTTACATAATTGAAAGTTAACACTTTTCTTCGGCTTTATAACAACAACGATCTTTACCGTTGTCTTTAAATACATTACTTCCAGAAATGACAAACCCCCCCCACATAGGAATCAGGATTCTTGGCAGAATATCAGTTGCATTTATTATGTAAAATAATTGTACAGGTAGGAGGTGAAACCATTTGGGGATTTCTGTTTTAGCTGGGAGGAAAAGGGAAAAAAACTACTGAAAAACGAGCACATTAAAAAGAACCCAGGCTCCGTCCCAAATGCTACACTATTCCCTATACAGTGCACTACTTTAACTAGACTCTGGTCAACAGTAGTGCACCATAGAATTAATAGTGTGCCATTTTGGATGCAGATCCATTCTTTCCCATCTGGTCCTACTGGCTGTAGAGACTGATCTGAGCTGTCAATCACCTATCCCCCTCTGTGAGGAGAGGTCCCAGCGCTGAAACCCTCCCCATCTCATTAACACAACGAGTAGAGAGACAGTGGAGAGATATTGGGGAGAGAGAGGGAAGAGAGAGGGGAGAGAGAGGGGAGAGAGGAGAGAGAGAGAGAGGGGCTGAGTGAGAGAGGGGACTGCGAGAGGGGAGAGAGAGAGGGCAGAGAGAGAGGGGCTGAGTGAGAGAGGGGAGAGAGAGAGAGGGGAGGGAGAGAGGGGGCAGAGAGAGGGAGAGAGGGAGAGAGAGAGTGAGAGAGAGGGGCTGAGGAGAGAGGGAGAGAGAGAGAGGGGCAGAGAGAGAGAGAGGGGCTGAGTGAGAGAGGGCAGAGAGAGAGAGGGGCAGAGAGAGAGGGGGAGAGAGAGAGAGAGAGAGGGGCAGAGAGAGAGAGGGGAGAGAGCGAGAAGGGCAGAGAGAGAGAGGGAGAGGGGGAGAGCGGGGCAGAGGAGAGATGAGAGAGAGAGAGAGAGAGAGAGAGAGAGAGAGAGAGACATCTTCAGAGTGTAGAGTGTGTGGCTTAGTGTGGCTCGGCAGGATTGTAATATTTCGGTTGGTGTGACAGGATGATTTTAGTGATTTGCAGGATTTATCTGCTGTTAAAGTACAGCCTGGGGCTCGTCTAATTGGTAGGAAAGTAAATTCCCCCATCCTCCTGTCACTCTGTGTTTTATTTACGGAGGACTGCCAGAACCTATTTACACAATAATGAGGATACATCACTGTGGTGCTGTAACACAGAGACTCACAGCATGGGATCCAGACTGGACAATTACAACCACGTCTGAACTGGTGGAGGTGGAGTCTCTGTCAGCCTCTATCAGACCTGGGACAATTACAACCACGTCTGAACTGGTGGAGGTGGAGTCTCTGTCAGCCTCTATCAGACCTGGGACAATTACAACCACGTCTGAACTGGTGGAGGTGGAGTCTCTGTCAGCCTCTATCAGACCTGGGAAAAGGGGGACTACACAAGACTACGGGATCGGCAAGTCCACTATCACAATACCCTGCTGTCGGCGTTTCAAAAGTTTACTTTGAAAATGATGCTGTCTTAAATCTTCCCCGGTCACCTCTCTGGGTCGTTATTCAGCCTCTATATATCACAGAGGTTTTATACAGGGTCTAGAAGAACGATGTCTTCCCAGTCGATGGGAGGACGAGCTAGTGATTTAGTGTTGGGTGTATAGAGGAAACAGGTTATATTTTAGAGAACTGATATTAAAACCGGCCAAGTGGAGCTCACTTTCAGTTCTCTCTCTCTCTCTCTCTCTTTCAGTTCTCTCTCTCTTTTAGTTCTCTCTCTCTCTCTCTCTCTCTCTCTCTCAGTTCTCTCTCTCTCTCTCTCTCTCTCTTTCAGTTCTCTCTCTCTTTCAGTTCTCTCTGTCTTTCTCCTCTCTCGTCTCTCCTTCTCTGTCTCTCTCTCTCCTCTCCCCTCTCTCCGTCTCTGTCTCTCTCCCTCTCTTTCATTTCTCTCTCTCTCTCTCTCTCTCTCTCTCTCTCTCTCTCTCTCTCACCCTCTCTGTCTCTCTCTCTTTCATTTCTCTCTCCTCTCTCCTTCTCTGTCCCTCTCTCTCTTTCATTTATCTCTCTCTCCTTCTCTCTCTCTCTGTCTCTCTCTCTCTTTCTCTTTCATTTCTCTCTCTCTCTCTCTCTCTCTCTCTCTCTCTCTCTCTCGCTCTCTCTCTGTCTCTCTCTCTCTCCGTCTCTGTCTCTCTCCCTCTCTTTCATTTCTCTCTCTCACCCTCTCTGTCTCTCTCTCTTTCATTTCTCTCTCCTCTCTCTCTCTCTCTCTCTCTCTCTCTCTCTCTCTCTCTCTCTCTCTCTCTCTCTCGAAAGTCATTTCTCCATTATTTGCAGCTCTCCCTTCAGAGAATGACTGCTCAGTTAGAACGACAGAGGGAAAGAGAGTTAATTCAGGAGAGGAGAGCAGGTTTTCTACCCTGCTCCCTCCTTCCCATCCCTTCATACGGCTCCTGACACACTGTACTAGATGGCCCAGGGGGGAGATGAGAGAGCCTATTTTTCACACCTCACTGGAAACTCTCTTCATGATGAGCCTCTCAAGGTGAATATTGGCATTTATTTAGCCTGTACAGGACATTAAAAAACGGAACACTATTTAGTAGCAGCTAGTCGCATTAGAAAGTGTGTTGTCAGAAAGCATCAGTCGTAGTAATTTTTCAAATCGCTGCTTGGGTTCTCCTCTCCCTCAAACCCTATTCAACTTGACTTACTGCTCCTCGTGACATTCCAGTTGTCTCTCATTGTGATCAAATCAAATCAAATCAAATGTATTTATATAGCCCTTCGTACATCAGCTGATATCTCAAAGTGCTGTACAGAAACCCAGCCTAAAACCCCAAACAGCAAGCAATGCAGGTGTAGAAGCACGGTGGCTAGGAAAACCTCCCTAGAAAGGCCAAAACCTAGGAAGAAACCTAGAGAGGAACCAGGCTATGAGGGGTGGCCAGTCCTCTTCTGGCTGTGCAGGGTGGAGATTAGAAACCTAGAGAGGAACCAGGCTATGAGGGGTGGCCAGTAGAGGAACCAGGCTATGAGGGGTGGCCAGTCCTCTTCTGGCTGTGCTGGGTGGAGATTAGAAACCTAGAGAGGAACCAGGCTATGAGGGGTGGCCAGTAGAGGAACCAGGCTATGAGGGGTGGCCAGTCCTCTTCTGGCTGTGCAGGGTGGAGATTAGCAACCTAGAGAGGAACCGGGCTATGAGGGGTGGCCAGTCCTCTTCTGGCTGTGCCGGGTGGAGATTAGAAACCTAGAGAGGAACCGGGCTATGAGGGGTGGCCAGTCCTCTTCTGGCTGTGCCGGGTGGAGATTAGAAACCTAGAGAGGAACCGGGCTATGAGGGGTGGCCAGTCCTCTTCTGGCTGTGCCGGGTGGAGATTAGAAACCTAGAGAGGAACCGGGCTATGAGGGGTGGCCAGTCCTCTTCTGGCTGTGCCTGGTGGAGGTTAGAAACCTAGAGAGGAACCAGGCTATGAGGGGTGGCCAGTCCTCTTCTGGCTGTGCCGGGTGGAGATTAGAAACCTAGAGAGGAACCAGGCTATGAGGGGTGGCCAGTCCTCTTCTGGCTGTGCTGAGTGGAGATTA
>NW_024609662.1:275000-280000 GCF_018296145.1 Oncorhynchus tshawytscha
CTCTGTCTCTCTCTCTCTCTCTCTGTCTCTCTCTGTCTCTCTCTCTGTCTCTCTCTCTGTCTCTCTCTGTCTCTCTCTGTCTCTCTCTGTCTCTCTCTCTGTCTCTCTCTCTGTCTCTCTCTGTCTCTCTCTCTGTCTCTCTCTCTGTCTCTCTCTGTCTCTCTCTGTCTCTCTCTCTGTCTCTCTCTGTCTCTCTCTGTCTCTCTCTCTCTCTCTCTGTCTCTCTCTCTCTCTCTCTCTGTCTCTCTCTCTCTCTCTCTCTGTCTCTCTCTCTGTCTCTGTCTCTCTCTCTCTCCCTCTGTCTCTCTCTCTCTCTTTCTCTCTCTGTCTCTCTTTCTCCCTCTCTCTCTTTCTCCCTCTCTCTCTCTCTCTCTGTCTCTCTCTGTCTCTCTCTGTCTCTCTCTCTGTCTCTCTCTGTCTCTCTCTGTCTCTCTCTGTCTCTCTCTCTGTCTCTCTCTCTGTCTCTCTCTGTCTCTCTCTCTGTCTCTCTCTGTCTCTCTCTGTCTCTCTCTGTCTCTCTCTCTGTCTCTCTCTGTCTCTCTCTGTCTCTCTCTGTCTCTCTCTCTGTCTCTCTCTCTCTCTCTCTGTCTCTCTCTGTCTCTCTCTGTCTCTCTCTCTGTCTCTCTCTGTCTCTCTCTGTCTCTCTCTCTGTCTCTCTCTCTGTCTCTCTCTGTCTCTCTCTCTCTCTCTCTCTGTCTCTCTCTGTCTCTCTCTGTCTCTCTCTCTGTCTCTCTCTGTCTCTCTCTGTCTCTCTCTGTCTCTCTCTCTGTCTCTCTCTGTCTCTCTCTCTCTCTCTCTCTGTCTCTCTCTCTCTCTCTCTGTCTTTCCTCAGGCTAAAAACATACCCCAGAGAAAATATATATTTTTAGTAAAAACACAATTATTTTGTCCATTATAATATAATTATTTATCTCATACTCATTTATCATTAACATAACATTATATCAGTTTTATTTTAATGTGTAGATTTCTGTATTGGGAAAACAGGGTCAGTTAGAACCAAATGGTCTTTTTGTCTAGTGAGGCTTGCCGTCTCTCCTCAGGCCTGTGTCAATGTCAGGTTGGACTGGAGCAGAGGGTTGGGAACGGTGATATCTGGCTGCCAATTAAGCTTTGCTTCTCCTTGATGTTTGATTAGCTAGATTGATGGAAGAGGCCATATGTAGTGGTGTCACAACTTGGCTCTGCCTAACCCCCCCTCCCTCCCCACCTTCGACTTTCATGAAGCACAGGCAATAAAGAGCCAGGGAGAGGAGGGGAGTGAAGAGGAGAGGAGAATAGAGGAGAGGAGAGGAGAGAGAGAGGAGAGGAGAGGAGAGGAGGGAGAGGAGAGGAGAGGAGAGGAGAGGAGAGGAGAGGAGAGGAGAGGGGAGGAGAGGAGGAGAGGAGAGGAGGAGAGGAGGAGAGGAGAGAGGAGAGAAGAGGAGAGGAGAGGGGAGGAGAAGAGGGAAGAGGGGGAGGGGAGGAGAGAGAGGGAGGGGAGAGAAAGGGAGAGGAGAGGAGAAGAGAGGAGAGGATGGGAGAGGGGAGGAGAGAGGAGGGGGAGAGAAAGGGAGAGGAGAGGAAAAGAGAGGAGAGGGGAGGAGAGGAGAGGAGATGAGAGGAGGGGAGTGGAGAGGAGAGGAGTGGAGAGGGGAGGAGAGGAGTGGAGAGGAGGGGAGAGGAGGGGAGAGAAGGGGAGTGGAGAGGAGTGGAGAGAAGAGGAGAGGCGAGGAGACGAGAGGAGAGAATAGAGGAGAGGAGAGGAGAGGAGTGTAGAGGAGAGGAGAGGAGAAGATGGGAGAGCAGAGGAGGGGAGAGAAGGGGAGTGGGGAGGAGGGGGGAGAGGAGAGGAGAGGAGAGGAGAGGAGGGGAAGGGATAAGAGAGGAGAGGAGAGAAGGGGAGAGGAGAGGAGTGGAGGTGAGAGGAGGGGAGAGGAGAGGAGTGGAGGGGAGAGAAGGGGAGAGGAGTGGATAGGGAGAGGAGAGGAGGGGAAGGGAGGGGGAGGGATGGAGCTGGAGGCTGGGGATGGAGGCTGGGGACGGGGATGGAGGCTGGAGCCGGGGATGGAGGCTGGGGACGGATGGAGGCTGGGGACGGGCTTGAGAATGTGAACGGGGATGGAGGCCTGGTATGGGGATGGAGGCTGGGGATGGGGATGGAGGCTTGGTAGGGGGATGGAGCCTGGGGATGGGGATGGAGGCTTGGTAGGGGATGGAGCCTGGGGATGGGGATGGAGGCTGGGGATGGGGATGGAGGCTTGGTATGGGGATGGAGCCTGGGGATGGGGATGGAGGCTGGGGATGGGGATGGAGGCTTGGTATGGGGATGGAGGCTTGGTAGGGGGATGGATGCTGGGGATGGAGGCTGGGGATGGGGATGGATGCTGGGGACAGGGATGGAGGCTGTGTATGGGGATGGAGGATGAGACTGGGGATGGAGGCTGGGGATGGGGATGGGAATGGAGGCTGGGGATGGGGATGGAGGCTGGGTATGGAGGGGGGATGGGGATGGAGGCTGGGGATGGGATGGAGGCTGAGGATGGAGGCTGAGGATGGAGGCTGAGGATGGGGATGGAGTTTGGGGATGGGGATGGGGATGGAGGCTGGGGATGGGGATGGAGGCTGAGGATGGGGATGGAGGCTGGGGACAGGGATGGGGATGGAGGCTGAGTATGGGGATGGGGATGGAGGCTGAGGATGGGGATGGAGGCTGAGGATGGGGATGGTGATGGAGGCTGGGGACAGGGATGGAGACTGAGGAAGGGGATGGAGGCTGAGGATGGGGATCGGAATGGAGGCTCAGGATGGGGATGGGGATGGGGATGGGGATGGAGGCTGGGGATGGGGATGGACGCTGAGGATGGGGATGTGGATGGAGGCTGGGGAAGGGGATGTCTTGGTTAGGGAATCAGATGTGATGGAGCTCTTTCCAATTCTCTGAGACAACAAAAGGGTTCCGTGCTGCTGGAGAGGTTGAAACATGGAAACAGTGGAGAGAGAACGACCAAGACAACAGGCCGGGTCAGCTAATGGGCTGAGAGGGTGAATAACCAGGGGGCCTGACGTGTTGTCATCTACACTATAGCCAACCCAACACTACAGAACAACAAGCCTCAACCTGTCCTCTGTTAGTCTGGTAGACGGCACTTCAAAACAACAACTACTACTTCTGTCCTGTAGTTGATTCGTTGTGTTTTAATGTAAGGTTGGCGGTCTAGCTTCCTTATTGGATATCTAAAGAGGGGTCTGTCTGTCATCCCACATGTCATAGGGGGCTTTGGAGTCTCAGTGTTTAGTGAGAGGAACCCATATCTAGTCAGTGGTGTCTCAGTGTTTAGTGAGAGGAACCCATGTCTAGTCAGTGGTGTCTCAGTGTTTAGTGAGAGGAACCCATGTCTAGTCAGTGGTGTCTCAGTGTTTAGTGAGATGAACCCATGTCTAGTCAGTGGTGTCTCAGTGTTTAGTGAGATGAACCCATGTCTAGTCAGTGGGGTCTCAGTGTTTAGTGAGAGGAACCCATGTCTAGTCAGTGGTGTCTCAGTGTTTAGTGAGATGAACCCATGGTGCTGTCTAGTCAGTGGGGTCTCAGTGTTTAGTGAGATGAACCCATGGTGCTGTCTAGTCAGTGGGGTCTCAGTGTTTAGTGAGAGGAACCCATGGTGCTGTCTAGTCAGTGGGGTCTCAGTGTTTAGTGAGATGAACCCATGGTGCTGTCTAGTCAGTGGGGTCTCAGTGTTTAGTGAGATGAACCCATGTCTAGTCAGTGGTGTCTCAGTGTTTAGTGAGATGAACCCATGGTGCTGTCTAGTCAGTGGTGTCTCAGTGTTTAGTGAGATGAACCCATGGTGCTGTCTAGTCAGTGGGGTCTCAGTGTTTAGTGAGATCAATCCATGGTGCTGTCTAGTCAGTGGTGTCACAGTGTTTAGTGAGATGAACCCATGTCTAGTCAGTGGTGTCTCAGTGTTTAGTGAGAGGAACCCATGGTGCTGTCTAGTCAGTGGAGTCTCAGTGTTTAGTGAGATGAACCCATGTCTAGTCAGTGGTGTCTCAGTGTTTAGTGAGATGAACCCATGTCTAGTCAGTGGGGTCTCAGTGTTTAGTGAGAGGAACCCTGTCTAGTCAGTGGTGTCTCAGTGTTTAGTGAGATGAACCCATGGTGCTGTCTAGTCAGTGGGGTCTCAGTGTTTAGTGAGATGAACCCATGGTGCTGTCTAGTCAGTGGGGTCTCAGTGTTTAGTGAGATGAACCCATGGTGCTGTCTAGTCAGTGGGGTCTCAGTGTTTAGTGAGTTGAACCCATGGTGCTGTCTAGTCAGTGGTGTCTCAGTGTTTAGTGAGATGAACCCATGGCTAGTCAGTGGGGTCTCAGTGTTTAGTGAGATCAACCCATGGTGCTGTCTAGTCAGTGGTGTCTCAGTGTTTAGTGAGATGAACCCATGTCTAGTCAGTGGTGTCTCAGTGTTTAGTGAGAGGAACCCATGTCTAGTCAGTGGTGTCTCAGTGTTTAGTGAGATGAACCCATGTCTAGTCAGTGGTGTCTCAGTGTTTAGTGAGATGAACCCATGTCTAGTCAGTGGTGTCTCAGTGTTTAGTGAGATGAACCCATGTCTCAGTGTTTAGTGAGATGAACCCAGTCAGTGGGGTCTCAGTGTTTAGTGAGATGAACCCATGTCTAGTCAGTGGTGTCTCAGTGTTTAGTGAGATGAACCCATGTCTAGTCAGTGGTGTCTCAGTGTTTAGTGAGATGAACCCATGTCTAGTCAGTGGTGTCTCAGTGTTTAGTGAGATGAACCCATGTCTAGTCAGTGGGGTCTCAGTGTTTAGTGAGATGAACCCATGGTGCTGTCTAGTCAGTGGTGTCTCAGTGTTTAGTGAGAGGAACCCATGGTGCTGTCTAGTCAGTGGGGTCTCAGTGTTTAGTGAGAGGAACCCATGTCTAGTCAGTGGGGTCTCAGTGTTTAGTGAGATGAACCCATGGTGCTGTCTAGTCAGTGGGGTCTCAGTGTTTAGTGAGAGGAA
>NW_024609662.1:290000-294100 GCF_018296145.1 Oncorhynchus tshawytscha
TTATTCCTGATGCTATTTTACCGCCCCCAGAAACTTCCTTACTCTATGTTCCAGACTGCTTCTAGACGACCACTCTCATAGCTTAGCTGCATCTTTGTTCCTACTCCTCCCATGTTCCTCTAATAGACAGAGAATCCAGCCCTGCAGTGCCCAGTCCCACCCCACTCTATGGCGCCTTCTTTTTTGACGACTTCTGTAACCAGAAGGAGTTTTTCTGTCATGCATGTTAACACAGCTTCCTCCCTAAGTCTGTTCCCATTCACTGCTTTAGCACATCTCTCTGCCAACCCGGATGTTCTAGCTGTGTCTGAATCCTGGCTTAGGAAGACCACCAAAATTCAGAATTGATCCAAATCACAACATTTTCAGACAAGAGAATCAAGAAGTGTGTGCTGCAATTAATGCAAAGATACTGAGTTCTGTCCTATTATCCAGGTCTGTACTAAACAATTTGAACTCTCTACTTAAAATCCACCCTCTAAAAACAAGTCTCCACCATTGCCGCCTGCTATGGGAGATCCTCTGCCCCCAGCTGTGCTCTGGACAACCGCATGTGAACTGATTGCCCCCATCTATCTTCAGAGTTCGTGCTGCCAGGCGACCTAAACTGAACATGCTACACCCAGCCATCCTACATCCAAACTTGATGCCCTCAATCACACAAATTATCAATGAAACCCAATAGGTACCTCCCTAAAGCCTTTAAAACAGAAAGCACCTCATAGATATCATCCTAACCAACTTCCCTCTAAATACACCTCTGCTGTCTCAACCATCACCTCCTCCCAGCTGCCCACTGCACTGAAGATAGGAAACACTGTCACCAAATCCATTCAGCTGATGTTCTGAAAGAGCTGCAAAATCTGGACCCCTACAAATCAGCCGGGCTAGACAATCTGGACCCTTTCTTTCTAAAATTATCTGCCGAAATTGTTGCCACCCCTATTACTAGCCTGTTCAACCTCTCTTTCGTGTCGTCTGAGATTCCCAAAGATTGAAAGCAGCTGCGGTCATCCCCTCTTCAAAGGGGGGACACTCTTGACCCAAACTGCTACAGACCTATATCTATCCTACCGTGCCTTTCTAAGGTCTTCGAAAGCCAAGTCAACAAACAGATTACCGACCATTTCGAATCTCACCATACCTTCTGCTATGCAATCTGGTTTCAGAGCTGGTCATGGGTGCACCTCAGCCACGCTCAAGGTCCTAAACGATATCTTAACCGCCATCGATAAGAAACATTACTGTGCAGCCGTATTCATTGATCTGGCCAAGGCTTTCGACTCTGTCAATCACCACATCCTCATCGGCAGACTCGACAGCTTTGGTTTCTCAAATGATTGCCTCGCCTGGTTCACCAACTACTTCTCTGATAGAGTTCAGTGTGTCAAATCGAGGGTCTGCTGTCCGGACCTCTGGCAGTCTCTATGGGGGTGCCACAGGGTTCAATTCTTGACCGACTCTCTTCTCTGTATACATCAATGAGGTCGCTCTTGCTGCTGGTGAGTCTCTGATCCACCTCTACGCAGACGACACCATTCTGTATACTTCCGGCCCTTCTTTGGACACTGTGTTAACAACCCTCCAGGCAAGCTTCAATGCCATACAACTCTCCTTCCGTGGCCTCCAATTGCTCTTAAATACAAGTAAAACTAAATGCATGCTCTTCAACCGATCGCTACCTGCACCTACCCGCCTGTCCAACATCACTACTCTGGACGGCTCTGACTTAGAATACGTGGACAACTACAAATACTTAGGTGTCTGGTTAGACTGTAAACTCTCCTTCCAGACCCATATCAAACATCTCCAATCCAAAGTTAAATCTAGAATTGGCTTCCTATTTCGCAACAAAGCATCCTTCACTCATGCTGCCAAACATACCCTTGTAAAACTGACCATCCTACCAATCCTCGACTTTGGCGATGTCATTTACAAAATAGCCTCCAATACCCTACTCAACAAATTGATGCAGTCTATCACAGTGCAATCCGTTTTGTCACCAAAGCCCCATATACTACCCACCATTGCGACCTGTACGCTCTCGTTGGCTGGCCCTCGCTTCATACTCGTCGCCAAACCCACTGGCTCCATGTCATCTACAAGACCCTGCTAGGTAAAGTCCCCCTTATCTCAGCTCGCTGGTCACCATAGCATCTCCCACCTGTAGCACACGCTCCAGCAGGTATATCTCTAGTCACCCCCAAAACCAATTCTTTCTTTGGCCGCTCTCCTTCCAGTTCTCTGCTGCCAATGACTGAACGAACTACAAAAATCTCTGAAACTGGAAACACTTATCTCCCTCACTAGCTTTAAGCACCAACTGTCAGAGCAGCTCACAGATTACTGCACCTGTACATAGCCCACCTATAATTTAGCCCAAACAACTACCTCTTTCCCAACGCTTTATCTTGGCCAGGTCGCAATTGTAAATGAGAACTTGTTCTCAACTTGCCTACCTGGTTAAATAAAGGTTAAATAAATAAATAAATAAATATGTGTAAAAATACTGAATGGTAATTGGATTATTTACTGCCATATCATACTGTGCTATGATTGCTAAGATCAACCCAAACGGAAGTAATATGGTCAGTTTGATCCTGCTGGCAATACGTGTGAACATGCCAGTTATAGCGCTAGCTAATTATTAATAAGAAAGACTGTAGTAAGTACTGCATTTTATTATTTTGTACAAAGTGTGCAAAAAAAGACATGTTGTCAGAGTAAAAGGTCTTACAAGATGATTTTCTGGAGTTCCTTCACCCCGAATGGACTGGGAGTCAACAAACTTACCCTATGCATATGCAAGTACAAACAGCATGTGGAGCTAATGTTCACGGTCCTCTGCATCGACAGACGAGAAGAGGAAAATGCAGCAACCTGCTCCTCTGGATCGGTGAAACAGGAGAGATATTTACAACACATGGACAATTTCATCGGCGGGCCGAAACTAGCACTGAAAATATACTTTGATCGCTTTGAAGCATATGTTGCGCCCAAGACCAATACGATTTTCGCTAGGTACAAATTCCATGAAAAAGTACAGGGAGATAAAGGAAATATTTAATAGCTAGACAGAGCTGCGTCTGTTTGTGAAAGACTGTAGATTATGCAAACAAGGATGAGATGGTGTTAAGGGTTATGTCAATCTAATTCCAATGGGACAAAGTGTAATCATAGAGTCATCAATTTTTCTTATAAGTATTTATTGACCTCAAGCAATAAATGGTGAATGCGGATTTCGTATATGCGTGGCTCTCTGTCACACTAAGAGGCAAATGAGAACTGGGCCAAATAATTCCTACACTTCTTTAGTAAGATGTTGATAGAAATTTTGGTCAAACAGAGCTCTCTAGATGAAAGTCCTCAGAGATATTAAGTGAGCGCCAACTGGGTGAGATGCTTTTTTGTTTATTGTGGAATACAGTCATCAATGCTGTCTTAGTGTCAGCCTCTGACTGCGGTGGTATGTAAACAGCTACAAAGAATACAGATGAAAACCCTTTGAACTCCAATGCTATCAATGTAAAACTCTATTGTCAAAAGATCCTGACGGAGCACTCTTTCTCTTCTACCTGGGCTCCAGGTAAGGTAAAGAGCATGCCTAACTGCACAACTATCGTCCAATTGGTAGGCAGGTTAGGTCACAGCTTCACTCCACACCTCAGTTTCTCATCTGCCAGCTAACCCTCATTGTCTCGTCGGTTGTAACACTCTCTGTCCTATTGCATGTTCTTACTTCCCCTACGTCCCAGATCTGTGTATGGTAGAAGAGCCATACAATAATAATATCCTCCTGTAACTGTGAAAAGGGGAAAGTCTGAGATGTAATCGCACCTGGGACACATATCACAGATCAATGCAACTGTCATTGTTCATAGCCCTGCCCTCTTGAACAGTTTTTGCACATGTGGTACATGCCATTCTGTAATAATTCCATCAAACAGAAAGGGAATGAAGCAGGAACTGAGGTTTTGCTGAGACGTAGGCCTAACATTGTTCTTTCGCGATCTGGCTTTATACTGAATCCATTCTAACCATAGGTTAGAATCCCCAAACCAGCTTCCACCTCATCACTTTTAAAAAAGTGGTCAGATGAA
>NW_024609663.1:0-152500 GCF_018296145.1 Oncorhynchus tshawytscha
ACTCATTATAATGGATTAGCAATATTGGATGACTAAATTAAATGGCATTACATTCTTGGAAAAAGAATATATGCTTACTGACAATACATTAGGCAGAGCATTCCTTTGACAGGCGTAATTTACGCCCAAAATGCATGGTCTGTGCACAAATAATGCCCCTCGAATTGCAGGCTGCAGTTGACAAAATGCCCAGTGTGTGTGCAAAGAATTCAAATCCTTCCTACATTACTAGTATTTAAAAATATATATATTCCTACTAATGATGTTGAATAATTTGGTTATTATGACATGTAAATATTGACTTAAATTGTTATTGTAAAGAATATTGTGGGAGGAACAAACATACACAACTTTTTAGTTCAATGGTATGGCTGAGAGCTTGGATGACTGCATCATGTAAACTGCATTTATTCAATCCTACACCTAGAACATAAGTTCAACAAACAGTTTAAAACTCAAAATCAAAAGGGATATTTTAGTTGATTTTGTTTATTTTAATGTCCATTACATATTGCACATGCAGCAGATACTCTTCCTGCAGCTACTCTTCCTGCAGCAAGTCAAATAAAACCCCCCAATTAAAATTTTAAAAAGACATCCATTTAATTCATCAAATGCACTTGTATAAATGATAGAAAGTAGCATACAATAGACACAAACCTAGATGATCAATAAATTAAGTGCATGCAGGTGGTTGGGTAATGCTCAGTGCATGCAGGTGGTTGGGTAATGCTCAGTGCATGCATAACCAGGTCCCTTCCATGACCATGCTTCCCTGTGATAAAGGACGTCATCTCCTCCTGTCCCTCAGTAATCCACTGACGGTAGTGTCACCATCCTGGTGAACTCCTCGTAGTGCACGTTGCCATTAGACTTCACGTTGGCTTCTCTGAACAGCTCGTCCACTGCAAAGTTTAGAGGGGAAACAACTTCATGTTAATTCGCCGATCTGGGACCAACAACAAGTATGTTAGCAGGTAGAAACTTTAAAACATTAACTCCATTCAAATGATGTGTTTTATCATTTGCAAATGTACACAAGAATCAGTTAATGTATGTGTTGACACATTTGGTGTTTGGTATTTTATTAGGATCCTCATTTGATGTTGCAAAAGCAGCAGCTACTCTTCCTGGGGTTCAACACAAAACATGAAACATAACACAGAATGACATAATACAGAACATCATTAGACAAGAACAGCTCAAGGACAGAACTACATACATTTTAAACAGGCACACAGCCTCCATATCAATGCATAGACACAAACTATCTGGGTCAAATAGGGGAGAGGCGTTGTGCCGTGAGGTGTTGCTTTATCTGTTTTTTAAAACCAGGTTTGCTTTTTATATGAGATGGAAGGAAGTTCCATGCAATAAGGGCTCTATATAAAACTGTACGCTTTCTTGAATTTGATCTGGATTTGGGGACTGTGAAAAGATCCCTGGTGGCATGTCTGGTGGGATAAGTGTGTGTGTCACAGCTGTGTGTAAGTTGACTATGCAAACAATTAGGGATTTTCAACACATGAATGTTTCTTATAAAAAGAAGAAGTGATGCAGTCAGTCTCTCCTCAACTCTTGGCCAAGAGTGACTGGCAGCATATCAACCCTCTGATTACAATGAAGAGCAAAACGTGCTGTTCCATTCTGGGCCAGCTGCAGCTTAACTAGCTCTTTCCTTGCAGCACTGGACCACACGACTGGACCATAATCAAGATTAGACAAAACTAGAGCCTGCAGAATGAGGATGACTTGACCCACTGGGACAGATATCAATTCAATTTCATTGAAATGATGTGGAAATAACGTTGATTCAACCAGTGTGTTCCCAGTTGGGAAGCCCCCATCTGCATGTGTATTTCCATAGGGTCTCTTGGAGCCACTTGGGGCATCACAACAGTCTAAAGTGGCCTTGTTTCTGCACTCATTTAACCCTTTACACTCCTGTGAATTGGCCTATGGATAGGGCCACATAATAAAAAAATAAAAAAATGTACCCCCTTTTTCATTATATCCAATTGGTAGTTACGATCTTGTCTCATCGCTGCAAATCCCCAACGGACTCGGGAGGGGCGAAGGTCGAGAGCCACGCGTCCTCCGTAACATGACCTGCCAAGCCTCCACTGCTTCTTGACACACTGCTTACTTAACCCGGAAGCCAGCCGCACCAATGTGTCAGAGCCCGGCCCACCACAAGGAGTCGCTAGAGCACAATGAGACAAGGAAATCCCCCTCCAGCTAAACCCTCCCCTAACCCGGACGATGCTGGGCCAATTGTGCGCCGCAACATGGGGTTCCCGGTCACATCCGCCTGTGACACAGCCTGGGATGGAACTGGTTAGGGCTACCTTGACATGTTTCTTACAGAAGAAATATGAAAAGCATATGCATTTGCATGGTACAAATTGAAAGGGAACAGTTTAGAGATTATTAGACCAACAGGTGAGGACAACAGTTTACCTGACAAGACTGAATCCAAGCACTTGATTTTATGTGCATTTTACATTATGTACTTTTTTGCTACATTTGTTCATAACAAAATGTGAAAATACTCTGGATACATTCAGTAACATGATAATATTCCTGTAAAATGTGTTGTAGTTGCAACACAAGACAGAACAATAAGAGGTTTGAGAGAGAGGTGTAACTGCTCTCCAAAGTGTGCACATTTCCTAAGAAATGTCAATGCACTTTTATGACTCAAAGAAAAGGCTTCAACTGTACGGTGCCTTTTTGAGCTCCTAGCTGTGGTGGAGGAATTAGAGCGAGGACACGTGCAGTTATTTTGTTTGGAACACAACGCTGCAATCACACAATTACTGTTGTTGTTTAAGCAATCCAAGAACAGTTCTTTATGAAAATCACAATCTGGGTCAGATGGGAATCATTTGAAAGCTTGTTCTATTGCCAACATGACTAGCTAAGTAATAAAATATGATATGAAAGTGTTAGGATTTCAAAATGCAATTTAGGGAAACATATGTGGTAAATTTGGTTCGCATAGACAGGTTAGCTGACAACGTCACGTGATTCAATGGGGTAGAAGTCGTGTTGTGATTCTGGATGGCCAGATAGCTACCAACAATGAAAATAAGCTGGCATGAGGCTCATTTCAACTAGTTTTATTTTGTTCATGATAACATGTCTTGTTTTGAGGTGTTTGGACAGATGTCATGTCTCTGCTAATATGGCAAACATTTGCTAGATAGCTAACCAACAACTGTAACAATGTATTTGAGAGACAAGTGCTCCTTGTGCAAATTGAATAAATACAAATATATTTTGCGTTTCAACAATCTAAGCCAACCCCATAGTTGCGCGGTTGTTGCTAAACAACCAAACCAGTCTATATAAAGGCATCATGAGTGCATTCAGGTGCGTGTGCCAAGGCAAATGTTCTTCACTGTAGACAGACAGACTCATTCTGTTCAAAATAAACCAGGGTATGACACCATGTCTTCTTGTAACTATACATCAAACATGGTGATCATAAACGCTGTATATGAAATTAGATTTCATATTTGGACTCACGAGTGTTAGGCTTGCTTGTATGACATCAAAGCAGTATTTATTATAATCCTCAATGTTTTATCTTTCAAAATACATAGAGCCCTCTTAATTTACAACATTTCCCTCACGCAGACAAAACATTTTTAAAAAGTTGCCCAATTAGCTGGAGGGATGGGGGCAACTTCTTGCCTCTGCAGTGCTCAAGTTCAGATCAGCTGTCAGTCAAAACCCAGACAGAGCCTGAGCTCTGATGTCATGTATAGCATGTTACTGTACAGACAGCGAGTTCCAATTTAGGTGTTTATCAGGGTACAAATCTGCCATTTTCAACCCGTATATACAGCAAGTAAAGGGTTAAATGAGCTGAACTGATAAACTAATACCAGGTAAAGTTATACCAGTTATATTTGACTTTTTTGTTTTTGTTTACCTCTACCATCTGTTCAGATCAGTGTAGATGATGTATAAGAGATTGTAAGAAGGAGCCAATTCAGACTGTTGAGCTGCACTTTCAGGGCCAGTTTCCCGGACCCAGATTAAACCTACCTACTGCTCCTGCATTAAACAACATTTTCAATAGAGGCTCCATTAGGCATTACATCCAGTCCTGTCTTAATCCACGACAGCTAAAACCCTTAGTGATAGAAACACATAGTAGGCTACCTTCTTTATCAGTCAGCTTCTCTCCTAGCTTGGTGAGCTTGGCCCGGAGCTCCGAGGCCAGGATGTAGCCCTTCTTCTGCTTGTCCGTCATCCTCATGGCCTCCAGGATCTCCGCCTTGGGGTCCTCCTGCTGGATCTGCCGGTGCATCATGGTCAGGAAGGTGGAGAAGTCTAGCTCGCCCTTCTTTTCTGGAGAAGGACGGATATTAGTAGAACTAATCACCTGCAAAGGGCACCATTGATCCAAAATAGGCCTAAATGCTGCTGTTAAAGTGACTGGTTATCTGCTACATGGCCGAGTTGTATATTTCCATACAACTGTACTGAGCATGGTTGGTTATTCCTTACTTCAATAAAATAACTTGTTAGGGTAGTGGTGTGTGTCAATATGGCTGCATTTACACAGACAGCCCAATTCTGATATTTTTCCCACTAATGGATCTTTTGACCAATCACATCAGATCTTTTCACATCTTTTTCAGCGCTGATCTGATTGGTAAAAAAAAAGTGAAAAACTATCAGAATTGGGCTGTCTGTTTAATGTGTAAAATAATGAACTGCAAATGGGCATGAAGTTCAGAGTAACAGAGCAGGCAAACTTTTTGACTCTCAGAAAAACATTCTGTTCAATATTGTAAACCGGGAAGTTGGGGATTGATGGAAAAAAATTCTGTAGAGTCAAACGTGTTCTAACCAAAGCCATTTTCACATTACCAAATCAGTTAATTGGTTTGAATATTTCTTAGTACTTCCCCCCAGGTTAAAAAGTTCAGTGCAGAAAGTATGAAGAGCTGAGAGAAGATAAATATTTTTTTAATGTAATAAATGTAATTGGAACAAGCTTGGGACAGATTTCAGCGAACGTGTAGGTTACACTCAATGTGACAACTTCTCCCTCTACCCATCCCCCAAGTAGCAGCTTGCCTGCCTACTAAATAATTTACAGCCAAAACCTCACTACGATTCATAAACAGTATGGCTAGATCAACAGGTGTCTAGAGCCGCCTCAATATTCTAATGTCTTCCGCTTCCCTGCTTGTTCCCTTCATCTGCCCTGACCTTTAAACAGGCCGTGGTGAAGGAGAGGAAGTCCCTTTAGAACCCTCAAACTCAACCAGTTCCACTGTGTTTGTTTTATCATTCCCATTTAATCAGGGACTGATTTAGACCTGGAACACCAGGTGGGCGCAATTAATTATCAGGTAGAACAGAAAACCAGCAGGCTCCGGACCTCGTAGGGTCAGAGTTCAATACCCCTGCTATAGACTACTGAGATGCCCCCAGGGTAAGTCACTCTAGACCAGGGCTCTCCCAACCTTGTTCCTGGAGAGCTACTCTTCACTCCAACCCCAGTTGTAACTAACCTGATTCAGCTTATTAACTAGCTAATTATTAGAATCAGGTGCGCTAGATAAGGTTTGGTGTGAAAACCTACAGGACCGTAGCTCTCCAGAAACAGGATTGGAGAGACTTGCTGTAGACTATTGACATTCCCCCCAGGATAGGTCACTCTCGACCAGGGGTACTCAACTCTTACCCTACCCAGTCCGGAGCCTGCTGGTTTTCTGCTTTACCTGATCATTAATTGCAAACACCTGCTGTCCCAGGTCTAATTCAGTCCCTGATTAGAGGGGAACAATGAAAAAATGCAGTGGAGCGAGCTTTGAGGTCCAGAGTTGAGTTTGAGGTCTATAGACCAGTGGTTCCTAAACTTTTTATAGTCCTGTACCCCTTCAAACATTCAACCTCCAGCTGCGTTCCCCCTCTAGCACCAGGGTCAGTGCATTCTCAAATGTTGTATTTTGCCATCATTGTAAGCCTGCCACACACCCACTATAAGATACATTTATTAAACCTCAGAATGGGTGTGAGTTTTTGTCACAACCCAGTTCATGGGAAGTGGCAAAGAGCTCTTATAGGACCAGGGCACATATAATAAATCCTTTTGCTCTTTATTTAACCATCTTACATATAAAACCTTATTTGTTCATCGAAAATTGTGACTAACTCACAACAGGTTAATGAGAAGGGTGTGCTTGAAAGGATGCACCTAACTCTGCAATGTTGGGTTGTATTGCCTGTATTTAGTTTTCATGCTAGTGAGGGCTGAGAATCCACTCTCACATAAGTACGTGGTTGCAAAGGGCATCAGTGTCTTCACAGCGCGATTTGCCAAGGCAGAATACTCTGAGCGCAGCCCAATCCAGAAATCTGGCAGTGGCTTCTGATTAAATAACATTTTCACAGAACCGCTTGTTGCAATTTCGATGAGGCTCTCTTGTTCAGATATCGGTATGTGGACTGGAGGCAGGGCATGAAATAGTTAACGAATCTTTTCGAATCTTCCCGCACATTGAATATAGTTGCGGAGAGTCCCTATAATCCTAGATTCAGATGACTAAAACGAGAAAAAACATCACCCAGATAGGCCAGCCGTGTGAGAAACTCATGCAAGCGGTCAGACAAGGGAATAAACTTTAATCTCGTCTCTCAATTCAAAAAAATGTGTCAATACTTTGCCCCTTGATAACCAGCGCACTTCTGTATGTTGTAAAAACTATAAATGGTCGCTGCCAGTATCATTGCATAGTGCAGAAAATACACAAGAGTTCAAGGGCCCTTGATTTACCAAAGTTAACCATTTTCACTGTAGTGTCCAATTTTTTTTTCAAGCTGTCAGGCATTCCCTTGGCAGCAACAGCCTCTCGGTGGATGCTGCAGTGTACTCCAGTGGCGTCGGGAACAACTACTTACACGTGCGTTACCACTCCACTATGTCTCCCTGTCAGTACAGATATCAACACATCTTGACCACCAAAGTCCATTTTATGTCACAAGGCTGTCCAATACTTAAACATCCTCTCCTGTTGTCCTGGTTTCCAGAAGAGGATGTCTTCCTTAATTGACCCCCCATAAACATAACGGACATATGCCAGGCCCGCCGCCACTGGTTTGTATGCGAAGCGGTAATTGTTTCAAAACATCTCCTGCTATGTCACTGATGCATCGTGAAACGGTGTTGTTTGATGAAGACATTGTCTGTATAGTTTTTTGGGCCTATTGTCCCAGCCATATCCGTGGCAGAAGGAAGAATGAAGTCCTCCACAATAGTATGGGGCTTGCCTGTCCAAGCCACTCGGTAGCTCACCATATAAGACACTTCTAGCTCCTTCTTATTAATGGTATCTGTTGCTTTTATACATGTCTTACTACTTGAAAGTCCTCTTAATTCTCACTCAAAAAACTCCTGTTGCTTATTTCAATTGGCATGTTTTGTTTCTGAATGTCTGCGCAAGTGTGAAGTTTTCATCGAGTTGTGAGATAGTACTTTTGCACATATAACACACTGTGACTGAGGAAAGGCACTACTCCCAATATAAGTGAACCCCAAATCAATGTAGTTCTCATCATATTTGCGCCTCTTCGATGGTCCAACGTCCCTGTCTGTTGTTCGGTGCTTTCCCGGCTAAGGGGGTAGTAGCTCTTCGGCTGCATCAGATTTACAACCGTCAGTGTCCATGCTAGCTGGGCTAACAACAAATGTATAATTACTGATGCTAACATTGGATGTGCTCGTGGAAGCAGAACAACTTGTGTCGTCGACAGGTGCAGGTGTAGTACTGCTGGTAGTTGCAGTACTACCAGTAGAGCTGGTATGTGTCTCTATGGACGTCCATTGTCCATTTAATCAATTTTCGAGCAAACAGAATGAGCAGTAGCTACATACGGACTGTTAGTGGAATTCCTGCAAGAGATTAACGGTTAATGTGTTTGGATGTTAATTATTTGACTAGGCTACCTGTATTTGACATTGTGTTGTTATTTCACTGAACACTAGATGGTTAAAAAAAAAATTGGCAGTGAAACGAGGATACTCAGGTGAGAAAAAAACCTCACCCAAATGTATAGTCCCATTGGAAAATAGAAATGTACTGTTTGAAAATGTGCTAATTTATTTTTATGTGAATCATATTTTTATTTGGCGTACCCCTGACGTCATTGCACGTACCCCTGGGTGGTTTGAAAATACCTGCTCTAGACTACTGAGATGCCCCCAGGGTCAGTCAATAGACTACTGAGATGCCCCCAGGGTCAGTCAATAGACTACTGAGATGCCCCCAGGGTCAGTCAATAGACTACTGAGATGCCCCCAGGGTAAGTCATTAGACTACTGAGATGCCCCCAGGGTAAGTCAATAGACTACTGAGATGCCCCCAGGGTAAGTCATTAGACTACTGAGATGCCCCCAGGGTAAGTCAGTCTAGACTACTGAGATGCCCCCAGGGTCAGTCATTAGACTACTGAGATGCCCCCAGGGTCAGTCAGTCTAGACTACTGAGATGCCCCCAGGGTAAGTCAGTCTAGACTACTGAGATCATTAGACTACTGAGATGCTCCCAGGAGTCAGTCTAGACTACTGAGATGCCCCCAGGGTCAGTCATTAGACTACTGAGATGCCCCCAGGGTAAGTCAATCTAGACTACTGAGATGCCCCCAGGGTAAGTCAGTCTAGACTACTGAGATGCCCCCAGGGTAAGTCAGTCTAGACTACTGAGATGCCCCCAGGGTCAGTCATTAGACTACTGAGATGCTCCCAGGTTAAGTCAGTCTAGACTACTGAGATGTCCCCCAGGGTGAGTCAATATAGACTACTGAGATGCCCCCAGGGTAAGTCAATCTAGACTACTGAGATGCCCCCCAGGGTAAGTCAATCTAGACTACTGAGATGCCCCCCAGGGTAAGTCAGTCTAGACTACTGAGATGCCCCCCAGGGTAAGTCAGTCTAGACTACTGAGATGCCCCCAGGGTAAGTGAGGGGCCCTTGATGGCGTACCTATCTTGTGGACCTGCAGGTGTCGGTCGATCTCACCGAAGGTGGGACTCGTCCCCAGACAGCGCATAACTGTGATCAGGTCCTTGGCTTCAATCTTCCCCTTGCGCTTCTTGTCGTACAAGGAGAAACATTCCTTGAACTCTACAGGGAGAGGAAAAACAGGCAAATAATGCACTAATGTGCTGGGTGAAAAGAAACTAAAAAACAAATCATGATAATCCATTCTAAAAACAGTGCATATTACAATGTTTCTCCTCTCCAAGGAGGCAATTAAAATGTTCTTGTCTCACAAGTGTAAAGAAATAAGTAAATCATACTTTTAACCTCAATTGGGATTATTTTCTAAAATGCCCTTTTTAAAAAGACATTGCTCTCAAAGTTTGTCACAACATTTTACTCTACTGTTCAATATCAATTTATTGAAAAATAATGACATTATTTATGTCCCATGTGACCTCCCACACACCAAAAGAAAAGCTAGCAAACAAAATAGCACACCTTACCGTTGATCTGAGTTCCTGACAGGAATTTAGCCTGAGGAAAAACACAATACACCATGAATTGGCCTAAACAGAAATGAGTAAACACAAACCAATTCAATTGTTTTTTCTTACCATGTCTGTAGTCAGAGATCTCTCTTCCTGGAATGCAACTGGCTTACCTTACCTGTCTCCACACCCATCTGCCTGCCGGTTCAAAGTCCACCACAGAGTACATGTTATTTAATACCGGTTGCTGTGGAAACTGAGATAGTGGATCCAAGGTATCATATTATCCTCTCTCTTTCTCTTCTATCAAATACTTGTGATACTAATCACTACCTTATTATCTGATATGACAACCAGGATATGTTAAACTACACAGCGTGGCCATCAGCAGACAAGTTACAGTATATGAAAAGAATAGTTTAATAAAAAAAGGTAAATTCTTCAGTAAGATATAGACAAAGTTACCTATTAAAAGTAGGCGTAAGTATGATTGATCTTGCTCAACTAATAGAACTCCCCCGTTTCAATTCAATACCGTTTTATGTCTAGTGAAAGGACAGATGACAGGATAGTGATGACACTGAATAATATATACATTTCCTGATGTAGCTGCAATATATAACATTACCACTAGAGGACACTGTCTATCAAGCCAGCCGTGTACTAATACTTCATATAATAATTTGGTATGTGTATACCCCACTACATCTGGCGTGTACTCTGTATTCCACTCAGTTGGTAGGGCATGGTGCTTAGAGCATGGTGCTTGCAGTGCCAGGTTTGTGGGTTCGATTCCCACGGGGGACCAGTAAGAAAAAAAGGTAAAATGTGTGCTCTCACTACTGTAAGTCGCTCTGGGTCAGAGCATCGGCTAAATGACTGAAATGTCAAAATGTAAATCTGCTATAGGAGACATATGACTTACTTAATTATGGAGAAACCTTGATGATTGATTTTATTAGGATCTCTTTTAGTCCCCATTTGGACTAATCTTCCAAGAGTCCTTAACATTAAAATACAATTTATAATACAAACACACTTTCACATATAACACACTATTACAAACATACATAATACACTAGCATAATGACCCAATAAATACTCAATCTAAAAATTAAAAATTAAAATAATAAAAAAATATATGTATTGATTCTTTATCTACTATAGTCCCACAACATTTCTATATACTATATTTAAATGGTTTTTAAATAATGTTTAAACTTATTAAACTTAAACTTATTAAACTTAAGTTAATTTATTCAATTTCTTTATTGCTCTAAATCAAAATATCAAAATATTTTGCCCATTTCTTTTTTCTGTCTGGATAACGCATAGATGGTGGACAATCTATTCCTAGTATTTACGGAATGTCTGTCTCTTACCAACTGAATACCATTGTGAATAGAACTTGGCCGTTTTAAATGATGTATATTATAAAATAAGCATGTTTTTTTCAATTATCTTGTCGATTGATGACCAACCAAGAACACTGCGCATGACTGCAACAGAAGAACCATATCTCCGCCTTAAAACAATCCTTGCTGCTTTATTCTGTGCATTCTGCAGCCTCCTAACTTCACTAGATGATGCATTTCCCCAGACCACCGAACAGTAGTTCACTTGACTCTCAACCAGGCCTGTGTTATTTGTTGAAGGATTTTCCCTGGTAAATATTTAGCTATCCTTCTGATTATGCATGCTGTTTTAATATTTTTTTTTTACATTGATTAATTATTTGAGACGACCATGATAAGCAGTTGTCTAGCTGCACTCCCAGTAGTTTGGTTTCTGCCACTTCTTCAATTTGTACTACTCCCATACTTAATTGTATCCCATGCTGTTTTGGCCTTTTCCTAGTTGAACAGACCAACATAAATGTGGTTTTCTTGGTGTTTAAAGCAAGTTTGTTTTGGCAAACCCATTTCCTGATAATCTCCAAATCTCCTTGCAAAGCTTGCTGTACCTGTTGAACCGATTGTCTTGCTGCATAAATTGTAGTATCTGCAAATATAGTAGCTTGAGTTTCAACCAAATCTGCTATAGGAGACATATGACTTACTTAATTATGGAGAAACCTTGATGATGATGTCTGTTATACAGTATATGCAAGTACAATTAAGCATGTCTTCAAAGTTCATAAACACAATATACACAAAGTGGAGTAAAAAACCTTTATTACTAAAAATATCTGATATTGAAATGTTCAAACAACTTACTTGAAGCAATACAATGATGTTCAAGTACATCCAACACTACCTTTCTTTGAGTTCATTTTTTTGTCTCATTTTAAATGAATACTGTAACATTGCATACTGTAAGATGGTCATTGTCATTGTCATGTGGATGGGGTTGGGGTTGGGGGAGTGGTGGGGTGCAACTGTAGAAAAGAGGGGCCTGTCCCAGAATGCAGCACAACACTGTGCTCGATCCACACTCCATGTGGCGCTTGCTGATGATGTCATTCGGGAGCGGATAGACCATTTATCTGTAGCAGGAACGTTTCAGACCTGTCAATTCTTCAGAAATGCAAGATATTGATGGAATCCATTCAGTCAGTATTAGTCCATTCCACAGGAGGCTGGTGATGGGAGGATGGCTCATAATAACTTTCCTTACTCCATGCAAACCTAACCTGGGTAACTAATTGTTAACCCCAAACTAGCATCATCATACTGGCTCCCAGGCTAACACAAACTAGCATCATCATACTGGCACCCAGGCTAACACAAACTAGCATTATCATACTGGCTCCCAGGCTAACACAAACTAGCATCATCATACTGGCTCCCAGGCTAACACAAACTAGCATCATCATACTGGCACCCAGGCTAACACAAACTAGGATCATCATACTGGCACCCAGGCTAACACAAACTAGTATTATCATACTGACACCCAGGCGAACACAAACTAGTATTATCATACTGACACCCAGGCTAACACAAACTAGTATTATCATACTGACACCCAGGCTAACACAAACTAGTATTATCATACTGACACCCAGGCTAACACAAACTAGTATTATCATACTGACACCCAGGCTAACACAAACTAGTATTATCATACTGACACCCAGGCTAACACAAACTAGTATTATCATACTGACACCCAGGCTAACACAAACTAGTATTATCATACTGACACCCAGGCTAACACAAACTAGCATCATCATACTGGCACCCAGGCTAACACAAACTAGGATCATCATACTGGCACCCAGGCTAACACAAACTAGTATTATCATACTGACACCCAGGCGAACACAAACTAGTATTATCATACTGACACCCAGGCTAACACAAACTAGTATTATCATACTGACACCCAGGCTAACACAAACTAGTATCATACTGGACACTCACCTGTTGTCACTCCTATCAGTGGCTGTCCTTAACGTGTAATGTGTAGTAGGACCAGGGCTCGGGGACGTACAGGTGACCGGGGTATTTCTTACGCAGCACCGGGTCGCTCCACAGCCAGGCCACCCACACGGCCACCAGGAACATGGTGACAGAGAAGCTGGCGAACAGAAAGAGGCCATTGGCGTCTGGGACAGAGCCCTTATGCCGCTGGTGGATCACCGTGGCTACCATAGCTAGGAAGGTGAGGAGGAAGAGTTGGAAGATCTGACCCTCTGTGACCAAGTACCTGAGAGGGTGTGAGAGAGGGGCAGAAGTGAGAGCTGCAGTCAAGATACTTTCACTTTCTAGAAGGAAATACTTAGAGTTGAGCCATGCTTCACACAGTGAAATGTCCCATACTTCAGGTACTTTCAGTACGACATAAATCAGAGTACATTAATCCCATAATGGAGTACATTTAGCAATTAGAATTCAGCAAACCTCTATGACAGTGAACATCAACTAGATTCAGCCAATTTCTTTCTTGAGCAGATGGTCAGAGGACCGGAACATAATTACAAATAATTTGTAGACTGCAAATTGATTGCAAGAAGCCCAAACAGATATTTCAAAACTTGCTTACATTTGTATACGATCACACATATCTTGCTACAGATTTCCCAAATTAAAATCACTTGGAGGTGAATTGCTGGTGTTTTTACAGTCTTATATGTCTAATAAAAATAAAACGTTTTTATAAAGTTCTACAAATCTATGCTCAGAAAACATTTCTCAAGTCAAAAGGAAGTAATGAGGGAACTGACCAATAGCAGAGGGCCCTGGGTCCGAGTAGCAGCCAGCCTAACACAAACTAGCATCATCATAATAGAAGGAAGTAATGAGGGAACTGACCAATAGCAGAGGGCCCTGGGTCCGAGTAGCAGCCAACCAGACACAAACTAGCATCATCATAATAGAAGGAAGTAATGAGGGAACTGACCAATAGCAGAGGGCCCTGGGTCCGAGTAGCAGCCAGCCTAACACAAACTAGCATCATCATAATAGAAGGAAGTAATGAGGGAACTGACCAATAGCAGAGGGCCCTGGGTCCGAGTAGCAGCCAGCCTAACACAAACTAGCATCATCATAATAGAAGGAAGTAATGAGGGAACTGACCAATAGCAGAGGGCCCTGGGTCCGAGTAGCAGCCAGCCTAACACAAACTAGCATCATCATAATAGAAGGAAGTAATGAGGGAACTGACCAATAGCAGAGGGCCCTGGGTCCGAGTAGCAGCCAGCCTAACACAAACTAGCATCATCATAATAGAAGGAAGTAATGAGGGAACTGACCAATAGCAGAGGGCCCTGGGTCCGAGTAGCAGCCAGCCTAACACAAACTAGCATCATCATAATAGAAGGAAGTAATGAGGGAACTGACCAATAGCAGAGGGCCCTGGGTCCGAGTAGCAGCCAGCCTAACACAAACTAGCATCATCATAATAGAAGGAAGTAATGAGGGAACTGACCAATAGTAGAGGGCACTGGGTTCGAGTAGCAGCCAGCCTAACACAAACTAGCATCATCATAATAGAAGGAAGTAATGAGGGAACTGACCAATAGCAGAGGGCACTGGGTTCGAGTAGCAGCCAGCCTAACACAAACTAGCATCATCATAATAGAAGGAAGTAATGAGGGAACTGACCAATAGTAGAGGGCCCTGGGTCCGAGTAGCAGTCAGCCAGACACAAACTAGCATCATCATAATAGAAGGAAGTAATGAGGGAACTGACCAATAGTAGAGGGCCCTGGGTCCGAGTAGCAGCCAACCAGACACAAACTAGCATCATCATAATAGAAGGAAGTAATGAGGGAACTGACCAATAGCAGAGGGCACTGGGTCCGAGTAGCAGCCAGCCTAACACAAACTAGCATCATCATAATAGAAGGAAGTAATGAGGGAACTGACCAATAGCAGAGGGCCCTGGGTCCGAGTAGCAGCCAGCCTAACACAAACTAGCATCATCATAATAGAAGGAAGTAATGAGGGAACTGACCAATAGCAGAGGGCCCTGGGTCCGAGTAGCAGCCAGCCTAACACAAACTAGCATCATCATAATAGAAGGAAGTAATGAGGGAACTGACCAATAGCAGAGGGCCCTGGGTCCGAGTAGCAGCCAACCAGCATCATCAAACTAGCATCATCATAATAGAAGGAAGTAATGAGGGAACTGACCAATAGCAGAGGGCCCTGGGTCCGAGTAGCAGCCAACCTAACACAAACTAGCATCATCATAATAGAAGGAAGTAATGAGGGAACTGACCAATAGCAGAGGGCCCTGGGTCCGAGTAGCAGCCAACCAACACAAACTAGCATCATCATAATAGAAGGAAGTAATGAGGGAACTGACCAATAGTAGAGGGCCCTGGGTCCGAGTAGCAGCCAGCCTAACACAAACTAGCATCATCATAATAGAAGGAAGTAATGAGGGAACTGACCAATAGCAGAGGGCCCTGGGTCCGAGTAGCAGCCAACCAACACAAACTAGCATCATCATAATAGAAGGAAGTAATGAGGGAACTGACCAATAGCAGAGGGCCCTGGGTCCGAGTAGCAGCCAGCCTAACACAAACTAGCATCATCATAATAGAAGGAAGTAATGAGGGAACTGACCAATAGCAGAGGGCCTGGGTCCGAGTAGCAGCCAGCCTAACACAAACTAGCATCATCATAATAGAAGGAAGTAATGAGGGAACTGACCAATAGTAGAGGGCCCTGGGTCCGAGTAGCAGTCAGCCAGACACAAACTAGCATCATCATAATAGAAGGAAGTAATGAGGGAACTGACCAATAGCAGAGGGCACTGGGTTCGAGTAGCAGCCAGCCTAACACAAACTAGCATCATCATAATAGAAGGAAGTAATGAGGGAACTGACCAATAGTAGAGGGCACTGGGTTCGAGTAGCAGCCAGCCTAACACAAACTAGCATCATCATAATAGAAGGAAGTAATGAGGGAACTGACCAATAGCAGAGGGCACTGGGTTCGAGTAGCAGCCAGCCTAACACAAACTAGCATCATCATAATAGAAGGAAGTAATGAGGGAACTGACCAATAGCAGAGGGCACTGGGTCCGAGTAGCAGCCAGCCTAACACAAACTAGCATCATCATAATAGAAGGAAGTAATGAGGGAACTGACCAATAGCAGAGGGCACTGGGTCCGAGTAGCAGCCAGCCTAACACAAACTAGCATCATCATAATAGAAGGAAGTAATGAGGGAACTGACCAATAGCAGAGGGCCCTGGGTCCGAGTAGCAGCCAGCCTAACACAAACTAGCATCATCATAATAGAAGGAAGTAATGAGGGAACTGACCAATAGCAGAGGGCCCTGGGTCCGAGTAGCAGCCAGCCTAACACAAACTAGCATCATCATAATAGAAGGAAGTAATGAGGGAACTGACCAATAGCAGAGGGCCCTGGGTCCGAGTAGCAGCCAGCCTAACACAAACTAGCATCATCATAATAGAAGGAAGTAATGAGGGAACTGACCAATAGTAGAGGGCACTGGGTCCGAGTAGCAGCCAACCAGACACAAACTAGCATCATCATAATAGAAGGAAGTAATGAGGGAACTGACCAATAGCAGAGGGCCCTGGGTCCGAGTAGCAGACAGCCTAACACAAACTAGCATCATCATAATAGAAGGAAGTAATGAGGGAACTGACCAATAGTAGAAGGCACTGGGTCCGAGTAGCAGCCAACCAGACACAAACTAGCATCATCATAATAGAAGGAAGTAATGAGGGAACTGACCAATAGCAGAGGGCCCTGGGTCTGAGTAGCAGACAGCCTAACACAAACTAGCATCATCATAATAGAAGGAAGTAATGAGGGAACTGACCAATAGTAGAGGGCCCTGGGTCCGAGTAGCAGCCAGCCTAACACAAACTAGCATCATCATAATAGAAGGAAGTAATGAGGGAACTGACCAATAGCAGAGGGCCCTGGGTCCGAGTAGCAGCCAACCTAACACAAACTAGCATCATCATAATAGAAGGAAGTAATGAGGGAACTGACCAATAGCAGAGGGCCCTGGGTCCGAGTAGCAGCCAGCCTAACACAAACTAGCATCATCATAATAGAAGGAAGTAATGAGGGAACTGACCAATAGTAGAGGGCACTGGGTCCGAGTAGCAGCCAGCCAGACACAAACTAGCATCATCATAATAGAAGGAAGTAATGAGGGAACTGACCAATAGTAGAGGGCACTGGGTCCGAGTAGCAGCCAACCAGACAGGGGCATCGTCTTCTCCTCTTTGACGTGAGTAAAGCAGCCAGTGAAGTAGAGGAAGAGGATTATGAAGAAAGGAATATACCTGGAGGAAGGAGAGAACTCTGTTGAAAACTAGTTCATGTCAACTTATTACAAACTCATTGCAAATACTGAACACTGGTCACTTTAAAAATGTTTACATACTGTATATAGTGTATTCTAGTCAAGACTCATCCTATATAACTGCTGCTGTACACACCTTTTCTAGCCACATACTGTCCATAATGTCATTGTCTATCCATACCATTATAAATACATATTTATATTCCGGACTCTGATATTGCTTGTTCTAATATTTCTTAATACCTTTATTGACATTTTTTGGACTTGCATTTGCTTATTGTTTTGTTCGGTATTACTGCACTGAACATAAGCTTTTCGCTAAACCCGCAATAACATCTGCAACGTATGTGTACCCGAACAATAACATCTGATTCTTAGATATACAGACCAATATATAAAGCAACTCAATTTGAAAAACAGTCCTTGTTCAACCACTTTAAAAAGTTTTTAATCTAAGTTCTATTATCAACCAATAGCATGTTATGACAGTAAGCAGAAGAGAATATCCCATTAAAAGTGATGACCACATACCACATCAAATGTCCCAGTTGTTCATCATAAAAATAAAGAAGCTCAAACGAATCAATCTAAAATAAATCAAATAAGAAACATGTTCAAACAATATCAACAGCATGTTTGTTGTTGGTTGATATGAAACAGCATACATTTGAGCTCTATCAGGCACCATGTGTTCATTCATCCTGGTTAACCCAGAACTATAATCTTCCGTAATTTGGTCATATTGTATCAGAAGGAGTTGGGTGAAAAGCAGAAGACGTTTCCATCCCGTATGGACTAACAAAGTATATCTTCTCTAATAAAAAGGTGTAGCCTACCAGTGTAGCAGGTTTGAGGTCTTTGATGATGGGGTTCTCTCTGACAGACAGGTGGAGCTGGTAGCCACTCAGCAGCAGACGATGGTTGATGGAGTCGCCCACCAGGTGGATGCTGGCGCCCATCACTAAGGTGATGATGCTCAGGTACACGGCGGAGCGAGGCAGGGCCCTGGGACTCCTCTCAATCAGCTGCTCAGAGAGGGACGAGAGCACACACACATTAACAGGCATGTAAACACACACACACATTAACAGGCATGTAAACACACACACACACTAACAGGCATGTAAACACACACACAAACACACACTAACAGGCATGTAAACACACACACACACACACACTAACAGACATGTAAACACACACACACACATTAACAGACATATAAACACACACACATTAACAGGCATGTAAACACACACACAGTAACAGGCAAGTAAACACACACACACACATTAACAGACATGTAAACACACACACACATTAACAGACATGTAAACACACACACACACAGTAACAGGCAAGTAAACACACACACACACATTAACAGGCAAGTAAACACACACACACATTAACAGGCAAGTAAACACACACAGTCAGTGTGCATACACACAGTCACTTAGTATAGCATGTGAGCATCACAAATGAATCGGATTAATTCATTCCATATTGAAAAGCGATTATTTTGGACACATTTCATTATCACTGTAGCTTATAGGGCAACTGCAATTGTGAACAAACGGTATCAACCAGCCTTGTAGTTTGTGTTTGGTGGTTCCAGACAGTCACCCACCTTGAGCAGTAGGAATGGCGTGATGACGTTGTAGGCCATGTGAAAGTAGTCTCCAGCACTGGGCTTGTTCAGGGGGAACCACTCCAGAGGGAGAATGATCTGAATTAAATCATGGATACAACACAGGGCTGCATTCATAGCATAGACATGAATGCTGCTATAACTAGGCTATTTGTTTGTTACACTTAGTTATTTACTCAAATATATTATTGTAGCAGGGTGGTTCCCACGCCAGAACAGCCCGGAAATATTTTGGGTATCACAGATTGTTATGGCAATTCTCACATAGACACTTAATTGGAAGGAAGTATGATAGACATGCTTTTTACATTTTCATCACAATGTTTTTTTTCTTTGAAAGTCATGTTGAAAGTGCCTCCTGTAAGAACCTATGATCCATGAACAGTACGTGATCCAGACATCTCAGTGCCATTGACACCTCTAGCACTGAGATGCAGAGCCTTAGACCAATGCGCCACTCGGGAGACCAATTGCCAGAACAACCTGAGATACCCACATTTTTTCAAGCTGTCCTGGTATGGAATCTCTCAGCAGGTTGTCCATACCATTACAAATGGGCCCTCCAGTCCTTGAGGGCCTGATTGGTGGCAGTTTTGCCCCAGACCCAGCTAACACACCTGACTCCAATAATCAACTAATCATGATCTTCAGTTTAGAATGAGATTTGATTAATCAGCTGTGTTTGCTAGGGATGGAGAAAAGAGTGACACCAATCAGGTCCTGGAGGACTGGAGTTGCCCAGGCCTGCCTTATAGTGTGCCTTAAAATATGGAATATGCCTTGAACATTCATTTATTCAACATAAAACATTAATATCTCAATGTACCTTTTTTGATGTAGCATATTTTTAGACATTGTTTGGAACAATATACTCTTAAAACAGGTCAGTGGCTCTCTGGTACTTTAGAAGATATGACCCATTTATAAAAGACATAGGTCTTCAGTAAATCATAGCCCACATTTAGGATTGCACATTCAGCAAATCACCAGCAGAGGGAGTTCCATTTGAATCCATTTTCCCATTCACTGTGTTGGTGGTGGTAATAAAATGCATCATAACTTCAAAATTAGCAGACAACCAACTCTGGAAATGTGATGTACTTAGAGTATATTATTCCAACCAATGTCTTTCAATGAGGAAAATGAAAAAGGGTACTTATGAGTTTTATGTTGAATAAATGAATGTGACAAATTTAATTTCAGAACTTAAACATACTCCGTATTAGTGATAGGGGCTATAAAAAAAATCTATAGTTACATATTGCAATATTATTGTGGGCGATGTATCAATACTTTGATTACAAGTATAGATTTAAAAAAAATGTAAAAATCTAATTCACCAAAACTCATCCTATAGCTTGTTCTCCATCTTTTTAAATAGTGAGCCAACATGTTTTCAGCACTTATTTCCATGACTGATAAAAACTAATTTTCCCATGTCCTCTCTTATCTCTCCACAGCAGACATAGTGTATCAAATAGCAGAATCGTGAGAATCGTAATACATATCGTATCGGCACCTAAGCATGGTGATGATAACATATTGTGAGGTCCCTGGTAATTCCCTACTCCACACTACATTTTTTATTTAACCTTTATTGAACTAAGCAAGTCAGTTAAGAACAAATTCTTATTTACAATGACGGCCTACCCCGGCCAAACCCTCCCCTAACCCGGACGACGCTGGGCCAATTGTGTGCCGCCCTATGGGACTCCCAATCACGGCCGATTGTGATACAGCCTGGAATCAAACCAGGGTCTGTAATGACACCTCTAGCACTGAGATGCGCCTTAGACCACTGCGCCACTCGGGAGCCCAAATGCCAGAACAACCTGAGATACGCAACATTTTTTCAAGCTGTCCTGGTATGGAATCTCTCAGCAGGTTGTCCATACCATTACAATGGGCCTTCCAAAGTCCAGTATCCAGTTTTGTACTGTGAGATAGAACCACAGGTCAAAGTGGAACTGTGGCCTCTTCATTGATGACCCTTTTGGCTTGGACTCTGGTTGGCTTTAGAGAAAGACATATTAGGAAGATTGAATTCCCTCCAACTCCAAAACAACATTATACAGAATGACAATGTATGAAGAAGACATTAGCCAATATGAAGGAACACAACAATGCTGTGGTAGGCCTACACCTATATAAATACACATGAATAACATTGTCATTATCTTTCTGTTCATATTATTCATCACTATTATTGTGTTGTTGGCCTTGATCTACCTCCGAGGTTAACGCCAGTGGGGGAAATAGGACGAGGACATGTAAATAAATAAGATGCATGTTATTCAGTGGGCTGTTTGCCACAGTCTATACACAGTCCAATGCATTCCTTGTACAGGCCCCATGTGTTCCTAACTCTCTGCAAATAATGGGCAATATAAAAGCCAGTATACACTGTATTGTATAGCTGTGCTTGACAACCTTCACAGCCGCCATCATTTGAAAGCATTACAGGCTGACAACTTCCCTGTCCTTGGTCACATGACACTGACCATGAGCACATTACAAGGCAAGAAGAACTTCAGCCAGCAAGCACAGGCAATAACTAACCTAGTTTAGAATATAAGGGGCAGTTTTGAGTGGCAGACTGATATGCCTTTACAGTATATTTTCTACTGACACTGTCTGACAGTAGCCTAGCGGACTAAACTCCACGGTGCAGGAAGTTTCTGATAAACTTCAACAGAGAGGACCCGAGACCAGGCTTTGTGGAATCTAGCTCTGACTAGATCAATTCGCCTTAGGTCAATACTAACATGAATTTAAATTATGAAACGCTCACCTTGTTTAAAAGCACCCGAAGCTTTTGGGACAAATAAAACCACTCGTGGGCCAAGTCGCCAGTTGGAGAACCCGGTCTTACAGCAACAGCAATGAACAAACAGGCGGTGGTTGTATTTGAATGAACTATTTTTTTTTTTTTTAACTTTATTTTACTAGGCAAGTCAGTTAAGAACAAATTCTTATTTTCTATGACGGCCTAGGAACAGTGGGTTAACTGCCTGTTCAGGGGCATAACGACAGATTTGTACCTTGTCAGCTCGGGGATTTGAACTTGCAACCTTCCGGTTACTAGTCCAACGCTCTAACGTGATAGATTTCAGTAAGCAAAGAAATGTATGCAACTACAGACGACAAACATAAGTGCAAGTGGGGCGTTTCATAATTAACATTTTAAAGTATTGACCATGGGCGAATCGATGTAGTCGGAGCTAGATTCCACCAAGCCTGGTCTCGGCTCCACTGTTGGTAAAGTTCACAAACGTCCTAAACCATGGGGTGGAGTTCAGTCCGTTAACAGTAGCCTAGTCTTTATTCTTTACGTTTCGTTGATAGACAAATGCCTGAGACACTTCGGCTTATCAGGGCGACTATTCGACATGCACGGTGCCTTCCAACTACTGGCCCGCTAGATGGGAACATTAATACTTGCCGATGATATAAACACGTTAATCACAAGTTAACTGTTCAAACCTGGGGTTTGTTGACGACCGAGGTGCATTGCTTTGACGTTTCCGTACCGCGGATTGCATTCTCTTCCCGATGTCCTCCAATCCTGCAACGAAAATTCGCCACTTATTTTTCTTCTTTGGTTTTTGGCGGTTGGCATCCAACCTTATGGTGCATTACCGCCACCTACTGTACTGGAGTGTGGGCCAAAGACAGATACTATTGTAAATCCTACCTGCCATGTCCCGTTTTCCTTTATAAAGAAGATAACAAAATATTTGGGACTGTATCTAATGACGTTCGACTCAATATCCTCTTTAAACTCATTTCCTGTATCCCCTTCTCCCTCAAACTGGATCTCAGTCTCTCTCTTTCCCTCTGATACTACCCACACTGTGTCAGTACATGCCCCACTGTCTCTATTTCCTGGCCATATTCACACTCTCCTGTTGGATGCTTTCCTATCCCATTTAGAGTCTTATTCAACCAGCTGTGTTCCAGCCTTCATCTTGTAAAAAATAGCCTCCTCTGGGCCCCCGATCTGCGGGCCCCCTATGTAATTTGAATACTGCCCCACCATGCCAAAGCATTAATTGTTGACGTGGGTCCATCACGTTTACATTTTGACAAGAAGATCTTTCTTTAATCTAGGCTATATGATAAATGATCCCACTGATGGTTTCACCAACAAAATGTTTATTTGCCACTACAAAAGCATCATATTTTAGTGTATTGATGACAATAAATCAAATTAATTAGCTAAATAAATCATACTATTCAATAGTTTCAATACCATGTTAAGATAATGAAATGCATTCTGGGATTCATTGTGCAAATACTCTCCAAAGCGTGTTTCTGTCATTGTTTTTAAGCAATAGTTGAGCTAGCTATCAAAAATAAAGAGAGAAAGTCGAGAATAGAAAATTACAGATTAAAAAATCAGCAATGCATCAACAGGAAAGTGGAGCCCAAAAGAGGAAGGCCAAAAATGAGAACGCAAAGGAGATATCAAAATTAGTTAAATTAGATTCCTTTTTCAAATGCAGTTCAAGTTCAGCCATTGCTAGCAGAAGCAATGTAGTGGGACCAGATAAGGATGTAGGTTTACCATCGCCAGCAACAGCTTTCAGCGGGTCAAGTGAGCCAAGGCCAAGCTGTTCCATCGTGCCAGAAGAAGCAACTTTGACAGAGGAGGATACTGAGCACAAGCCATGCCGGACATGCTATCCCCGGGCCGGGCGGGGAGGCTGAGG
Organism: Oncorhynchus tshawytscha; assembly: GCF_018296145.1. Taxonomy (NCBI): domain Eukaryota; kingdom Metazoa; phylum Chordata; class Actinopteri; order Salmoniformes; family Salmonidae; genus Oncorhynchus; species Oncorhynchus tshawytscha. The sequence continues at coordinate 23,602 of NW_024609663.1, forward strand.
AGCAGGGCGACCTAGAATCATGGCGGCTGAGGAAACAGATGGAAGTGGGACAGACGGCCTTTTCAAATTTCTGGTGACAGTTGTTGGAGCGCATAGTTAATGTAACTCTCACACTTGCATCATGTCATTTGGCGTTCAGATGGCACCGTGAAAAGCTGGGGCAGGCCAACGGTGGGAATTTACTCAGTATAATTGAACTGCTGTCATTTTAAGACCCAGTTCTGAAATACATTTTAGAACGCTCTGCAGGATCCGTTAACTATCTCAGTCATTATCCAAAATGAGCTGATTTATATCTGAGTCTAGCGAGTGAAGTGTGACATTCAGGGAGAGATGCAGGAAGCCCATTTTTGTTTCTATTATTATGGACACCGGATGCATCCAAAGTAGACCAGAAGTCAAGTTTATCGCTATGTGAGCAAGATAAGGGATGCAAATAATGTCGCCACAGATCTGACCATCACAGAGTCGTTTCAGGGATTTCTGGAGACTGCTGACACATCAGCAGCTGAGCTACAACATAAAATCCTGGGCAGCAAAGAGGATAATGGGCTGGATATTTCAAAATGTCTTGGGAGAGGTATGATGGAGCGGCTAACATGAGCGGGGTCTAGTCGGGTGTGCAGGCCAGAATATCCGAAAAAGAGAAGCTTGCTGTTTATGTGCATTGCACAGCGTACAAACTTAACCTGGCTCTCAATGACTCTGTCAAAAATGTGCCAGAGATTAAACAGTTTTATGATACTGCTCTGCACCTTGTTCGGGCATAGCATAAAGAGATGGTCAATGTTGAGTGGTATGTTTGATTTGGCATCAGCAAAAGAAAATGTCATCTATGATGATCTTTATGGCCTTCCTGTAACATCGGGTGGTGTAGGTGTCCTGGAGGGCAGGTAGTTTGCCCCTGGTGATGCGTTGTGCAGACCTCACTACCCTCTGGAGAGCCTTACGGTTGAGGGCGGAGCAGTTGCCGTACCAGGCGGTGATACAGCCCGCCAGGATGCTCTCGATTGTGCATCTGTAGAAGTTTGTGAGTGCTTTTGGTGACAAGCCGAATTTCTTCAGCCTCCTGAGGTTGAAGAGGCGCTGCTGCGCCTTCTTCACGATGCTGTCTGTGTGAGTGGACCAATTCAGTTTGTCTGTGATGTGTATGCCGAGGAACTTAAAACTTGCTACCCTCTCCACTACTGTTCCATCGATGTGGATAGGGGGGTGTTCCCTCTGCTGTTTCCTGAAGTCCACAATCATCTCCTTAGTTTTGTTGACGTTGAGTGTGAGGTTATTTTCCTGACACCACACTCCGGGGGCCCTCACCTCCTCCCTGTAGGCCGTCTCGTCGTTGTTGGTAATCAAGCCTACCACTGTTGTGTCGTCCGCAAACTTGATGATTGAGTTGGAGGCGTGCGTGACCACGCAGTCATGGGTGAACAGGGAGTACAGGAGAGGGCTCAGAACGCACCCTTGTGGGGCCCCAGTGTTGAGGATCAGCGGGGAGGAGATGTTGTTGCCTACCCTCACCACCTGGGGGCGGCCCGTCAGGGAGTCCAGTACCCAGTTGCACAGGGCAGGGTCGAGACCCAGGGTCTCGAGCTTGATGACGAGCTTGGAGGGTACTATGGTGTTGAATGCCGAGCTGTAGTCAATGAACAGCATTCTCACATAGGTATTCCTCTTGTCCAGATGGGTTAGGGCAGTGTGCAGTGTGGTTGAGATTGCATCGTCTGTGGACCTATTTGGGCGGTAAGCAAATTGGAGTGGGTCTAGGGTGTCAGGTAGGGTGGAGGTGATATGGTCCTTGACTAGTCTCTCAAAGCACTTCATGATGACGGAAGTGAGTGCTACGGGGCGGTAGTCATTTAGCTCAGTTACCTTAGCTTTCTTGGGAACAGGAACAATGGTGGCCCTCTTGAAGCATGTGGGAACAGCAGACTGGTATAGGGATTGATTGAATATGTCCGTAAACACACCGGCCAGCTGGTCTGCGCATGCTCTGAGGGCGCGGCTGGGGATGCCATCTGGGCCTGCAGCCTTGCGAGGGTTAACACGTTTAAATGTCTTACTCACCTCGGCTGCAGTGAAGGAGAGACCGCATGTTTTCGTTGCAGGCCGTGTCAGTGGCACTGTAATGTCCTCAAAGCGGGCAAAAAGTTATTTAGTCTGCCTGGGAGCAAGACATCCTGGTCCGTGACTGGGCTGGATTTCTTCCTGTAGTCCGTGATTGACTGTAGACCCTGCCACATGCCTCTTGTGTCTGAGCCGTTGAATTGAGATTCTACTTTGTCTCTGTACTGACGCTTAGCTTGTTTGATAGCCTTGCGGAGGGAATAGCTGCACTGTTTGTATTCGGTCATGTTACCAGACACCTTGCCCTGATTAAAAGCAGTGGTTCGCGCTTTCAGTTTCACACGAATGCTGCCATCAATCCACGGTTTCTGGTTAGGGAATGTTTTAATCGTTGCTATGGGAACGACATCTTCAACGCACGTTCTAATGAACTCGCACACCGAATCAGCGTATTCGTCAATATTGTTATCTGACGCAATACGAAACATATCCCAGTCCACGTGATGGAAGCAGTCTTGGAGTGTGGAGTCAGCTTGGTCGGACCAGCGTTGGACAACAACCACCCGAGCCACTGTCTGTTCACCCCGCTATCATCCAGAAGGCGAGGTCAGTACAGGTGCATCAAAGCGGGGACAGAGAGACTGAAAAACAGCTTCTATCTCAAGGCCATCAGACTGTTAAACAGCTCCAGCCACTTTAATAATGGAAAAATTGATGTAATAAATGTATCTCTAGCCACTTTAAACAATGCCACTTTATATAATGTTTACATACCCTACATTACTCATCTCATATGTATATACTGTACTCTATACCATCTACTGCATCTTGCCTATGCCGTTCGGCCATCATTCATATATTTTTATGTACATATTCTTATTCATTCCTTTTCACTTGTGTGTATAAGGTAGTAGTTGTGAAATTGTTAGGTTAGATTACTTGTTAGATATTACTGCATGGTCGGAACTAGAAGCACAAGCATTTCGCTACACTCGCATTAACATCTGCTAACCATGTGTATGTGACAAATAAAATTTGATTTGATTTGCAGCCGTCATAACGCTCAGGAAGGAGACGCATTCTGTCTCCTAGAGATGAACGTACTTTGGTGCAAAAGGGGAAAATCAATCCCAGAGCAACAGCAAAGGACCTTGTGAAGATGCTGGAGGAAACAGGTACAAAAGTATCTATGTCCACAGTAAAACGAGTCCTATATTGACATAACCTGAAAGGCCGCTCAACAAGAAAGACTCAACTGCTTCCAAACCACCATAAAAAAGCCAGACCACGGTTTGCAACTGCACATGGGAACAAAGATCGTACTTTTTGGAAAAATGTCCTCTGATCTGATGAAACAAAAATAGAACTGTTTGGCCATAATGACCATTGTTATGTTTGGAGGAAAAAGGGGGAGGCTTGCAAGCCGAAGAACACCATCCCAACCGTGAAGCACGGGAGTGGCAGCATCATGTTGTGGGGGTGCGTTGCTGCAGGAGGGACTGGTGGACTTCACAAAATAGATGGCATCCTGAGGATGGAAAATTATGTGGATATATTGAAGCAACATCTCAAGACATCAGTCAGGAAGTTAAAGCTTGGTCGCAAATGACTCTTCCTGTCACCCCCTGACCTGAGAGAGCCTTTTTATGTCTCTATTTTGGTTTGGTCAGGGTGTGATTTGGGTGGGCATTCTATGTTTTGTTTTCTATGTTTCTTTATTTCTGTGTTTTGGCCGGGTATGATTCTCAATCAGGGACAGCTGTCTATCGTTGTCTCTGATTGGGAATCATACTTAGGCAGCCCTTTTCATCTCCTTTCAGTGTGGGTAGTTATCTTTGCTAGTGGCACTTAGCCCTCTAAGTGGCACAGTTGTTGCATTGTTTTGTTGGTGACATTTTAAATGAAAGGAAAATGTACGTTCACCACGCTGCACTTTGGTCCTCTTCTTTCAACGGCCGTGACACTTCCAAATGGACAATGACCCCAAGCAGACTTCCAAAGTTGTGGCAAAATGGCTAAAGGACAACCAAGTCAAGGTATTGGAGTGGCCATCACAAAGCCCTGACCTTAATCCTATAGAAATTGTGTGAGCAGAACTGAAAAAGCGTGTGCGAGCATTGAGGCCTACAAACCTGACTCAGTTACACCAGCTCTGCCAGGAGGAATGGGCCAAAATTCGCCCAATTTATTTTGGGAAGCTTGTGGAAGGCTACCCAAAACATTTTACCCAAGTTAAACAATGCTACCAAATACTAATTGAGTGTATGTAGACTTCTGACCCACTGGGAATGTGATGAAATAAATCAAACCGGAAATAAATCATTCTCTACTATTATTCTGACATTTCACATTCTTAAAATAAAATGGTGATCCTAACTGACCTAAGACAGGGAATTATTTTACTATGATTAAATGTTAGGAATTGTGAAAAACTGAGTTTTTAAATGTATCTGGCTAAGGTGAATGTAAACTTCCGACTTCAACTGTATATATATTCCCTCTCCTTCAGTCATTTGAAACCTCAAATCCCCTTTTCAGGCTCTAGGGCCTGAGAGAGTGGGACTGCACGAGTCAGTAATCTGTAGCTCCTCAGATGTTAAATCTTTCAAATCCAGGATTAGCTCAGTTGCAGACACAATGTCAATCTTTCTTGACTTTTTTTCAACTTGCGCAGTGCCGTTTACCACTATTGTTATAAAAGCGACAAAGTCTCTCACAACCCCATCTTTAAATCAAGCCACCCCTAGTTTGGGAAACAATGCCTTAGACTGTGGATAAAATATTTGTGAGGTGATATACTGTGTGTTTGTAATACATATCCATTTGTTGTGTATAGAAATGATAAAGTGATCAATATATTTTGTGTACAAATAATGTTTAAAAAGGAAGAAAACAAAATTGAAGCGATATCGAGAATTCCTCTTCATGTAACATTCAGTGGATTGATTCTTTATATACAGCTTGACTCCCAACTGCTTCAGTCTCTTCCTGCTCCTCAGTGGATTGATTCTTCATATACAGCTTGACTCCCAACTGCTTCAGTCTCTTCCTGCTACTCAGTGGATTGATTCTTCATATACAGCTTGACTCCCAACTGCTTCAGTCTCTTCCTGCTCCTCAGTGGATTGATTCTTCATATACAGCTTGACTCCCAACTGCTTCAGTCTCTTCCTGCTCCTCAGTGGATTGATTCTTCATATACAGTTTGTGACTTCCAACTGCTCCAGTCTCTTCCTGCTCCTCAGTGGATTGATTCTTCATATACAGTTTGTGACTTCCAACTGCTCCAGTCTCTTCCTGCTCCTCAGTGGATTGATTCTTCATAAGTCTCTTCCTGCTCCTCAGTGGATTGATTCTTCAGTTTGACTTCCAACTGCTCCAGTGACTTCCAACTGCTCCAGTCTCTTCCTGCTCCTCAGTGGATTGATTCTTCATATACAGTTTGACTTCCAACTGCTCCAGTCTCTTTCTGCTCCTCAGTAGCATTGGTAAATCAGCGAACAAAAGCAAGGCCTACGTGTTTAGTACTGTGTACTTGTCCTATAGTCAATGTAATACTACCAGAGGTACCACTAACTCTCTGTCCCTCATTGCAGTATATATGGAGCTCTTGTTCAGCTACCAGTTTATTCATCCGTGCTGACAATGTGAAGAACAGTTCATTGCTCCTTCCACATTGTATCTTGTCAGGACTTCACCTCTGTCCAACACCAAGAAGCCATAGTGGTTCACTTCAGTTGTTCACCTCTTCTCCCAAGCCCACCCCCACCACAGTGTCCAGTTTAATCATAGTAATAGAATACAAATATATGCCATTTAGCAGACGCTCTTATCCAAAGTGACTTACATTCATGCTTGTATATATTTTACGTGGGTGGCCCTGTGAATCAAATCCACAATCCTGGCATTACAGGCACCATGCTCCACCAACTGAACCATCCAGTTCCTACATCCCATATACATTGTCATTAGCATGTGGCTAATGGCTAGTGCTAGTGGTACTGGCAGCCCTTGGCTATTGGATGTGACTGTGTCTTCTCAGTGTGTTCTCCCCGGGTGGCTGACCAGAGCAGAGTTATGTTACGAATCCCTTTTGGCCCGACAGTCTAGGGGGGGGATGGTAATGAGACCCGTAACATAACTCATGCAAATTATTGTGACAAAGTAAGTGTGAACGAAATAACCACGACAACAGATATCTACCGTCAAACTCCAGGTTTATTTATAAACACACGGTAATGGGAGGGAGCAGGAAAAGGGGCGGAGCTGGACCCAAGGAAAGAAACAATAAATATACAAAAACACACCTAAGCTAGACTAGCCTACTTTAACAACAGCTAACTAACTAACCAAAAATACAGTGGGTGGTCGCCCAGTTCTAACTAGTGTATTTAACAAAGTTCATCTACGGGTAGTGTATGCCCATGGGCGACTTGTCTTGGTTTCCCCCTTTTCCCACCAGCAACAAACAAACACCATAACCAAAAACAATACTCACAGGTGATGACAAAGTGCTATGGAGGTGCTCAAACAAAAGAGAGGTTAAGACACAAAGCGAGAGTGAAACACAGAGACCTACAGACATGGCATTTACAGAGAGATTGAGCTCTAGAGCAAACAACTGATGGGGTTTTTAAACCATGGGAAAGGATCTGTGATAGGGTAGGAAACAGGAGGAGGTGTGTCTTCTGATTGATGATTGAATTGGTGACTGATTGGGGAGTGATGATTTTCACCTGTGAGGGGAGAAGGAGAGAAAAGAACACAGGATACACACACACAGGATACCTGTATCCGTAACACAGACTAAAGAGGAAGATGATGCCAAGGCTGAGGGTTACACTCAGCAGTGCCGCCCCCAGTGTGTTGGTGAAGGTGATGTGCAGAGAGTATGTGAGGAGCCACGGGCGTCGCGTCACCATGTCCTGCTCAATGGCCTCCATCTGGAAATGAGTGCCGATTATGCCGAACATGTGGAACAGTTGGTGGCTGTGACCTTCAGAGGGTGCAAAAGGACTGTGGTTAAATACCTACAGTGTATTGGTATAGGAGAGGTACGAAGCAGAACTCAACAAGGAGTACTGTAACTGGCCAGCAACAGAGGAACTGGCCTCCACAGCATAAGGGGGAAACAGGAAGGCACAGTGAGACCCAGAGGCAGTGATATAAAGAATATTATGTTGTTTTAATGCTAAATATGTCATACCACTAATGTCAAGCCAGTGTTGATCAGTATCCACTGTATTACAACAAGTCTTGCACAATACAGTGACAAATCATTCTGAAATGAATCAAACAAGCAGCCTTTCCAGATAGACCATGCACTTTGACCTATGTAGTCGAAGCACCCTGGTAGGTGTGTTGCGAAGAGTAATGTGGTCAAGAATGCCAGGGCGATGTGGGTGTGGTGGAGGGGGTTGTTGTCAGTGCAGCACTCACCCACACAGAGGAAGAGCTGTCAAAACACAGTAGAATGTATTAGCCTCGAGTCACGTGAAAGGCTTCTATAGGCTCTTGTCACAGTCATACACATGGCTGTTGAACCAGAATAGTATTGTATGTACAGGATATAAGAACTGTTCAGAAGCAGAGGTCAAGTATACTTCAATGCACACCTGCATTCCCATGAACGGGCACACAGCGATAATTATACCATTGACAACCGAGAGAGCAGAGCCTGTTAAGACTCATTGTACCTCAGGCACAATAATCAACATCTCAGACAATACTAGCTTCAGCTCATTTCAAATCAAATCAAATGTTATTTGTCACACGCGCCGAATAAATATGACCTTACAGCGAAATGCTTACTTTACAAGCCCTTAATTAACCAACAATGCAGTTTTAAGAAAATACCCCCAAAAAAGTCAGAGATAAGAATAATAAATAATTAAAGAGCAGCAGTAAATAACAATAGCAGGACTATATACAGGGGGTACCGGAAGAGAGTCAATGTCAATGTGCGGGGGCACAGGTGTTGAAGTAATTGAGGTAATTTGCACATGTAGGTAGGGTGGCTGCAGTCTTTGACAATTTAGGGCCTTCCTCTGGCACCACCTGGTATAGAGGTCCTGGATGGCAGGAAGCTTGGCCCCGGTGATGTGCTGGGCCGTATGCACTACCCTCTGTAGTGCCTTGCGGTCGAAGGCCGAGCAGTTGCCATACCAGGCAGTGATGCAACCTGTCAGGATGCTCTCGATGGTGCAGCTGTAAAATCTTTTGAGGATCTGAGGACCCATGCCAAATATTTTCAGTCTCCTGAGTGGGAATAGGTTTTGTCAGACCCTCTTCGCAACTGTCTTGGTGTGCTTGGACCATGTTAGTTTGTTGGTGATGTGGATGCCAAGGAACTTGAAGCTCTCAACCTGCTCCACTAGAGCCCCATCAATGAGAATGGGGGCTGCTCGGTTCTCCTTTTCCTGTAGTCCACAAACATCTTCTTTGTCTTGATCAGGTGGCGGGAGAGGTGGTTGTCCTTGCACCAAACGGTCAGGTCTCTGACCTCCTCTCTACAAGCTGTCTCATCGTTGTCGGTGTTCAGGCCTACCACTGTTGTGTCATCAGAAAACTTAATGATGGTGTTGGAGTCGTGACTGGCCGTGCAGTCATGAGTGAACAGGGAGTACAGGAGGGACCTGAGCATCCACCCCTGAGGGGCCCCCATGTTGAGGATCAGCGTGTCTGATGTGTTGTTACCTACCCTTACCACCTGGGGGCGGGAAGTCCAGGATCCAGTTGCAGAGGGAGGTGTTTAGTCCCAGGGTCCTTAGCTTAGTGATGAGCTTTGAGGGCACTATGATGTTGTGTCGCTGAGCGGTAGTCAATGAATAGCATTGTCACATAGGTGTTCCTTTTGTCCAGGTGTGAAAGGACAGTGTGGAGTGCAAAAGAGATAGCATCATCTGTGGATCTGTTGGTGCGGTATGCAAATTGGAGTAGGTCTAGGTTTTCTGGGATAATGGTGTTGATGTGAGCCATGACCAGAAAGGTTCATCCCTAGTCCCATGATCTGACTAAAAACAATAAAAACATCACATGAATCAAACATTGACACAGTACACTTCAATATGACAAACACTGTTCTACACTTATCAACTTTTCCTCAGGCACGGTGAATTTGGTCAGGTCGCCCAAAAAGTTACATATTGCAGCTTTAAAGTCAGGCTAATAACACTTCCCTGTGGATATTTTGTCTCAGATTACCTCCTACATAAGGACAAAAATCATCAGACAACAGAACCACACTATCTACTGTGGACTTTACCTTTGTTTCATCTGTCTGTGAACACATTGGACAATAGTGCAATATTGCATGCAGAGTTTTAAGGGAGACATACAAAACGGGTCTGCTGAAACTTTTGAGGGCTACTTGGATATATCTGGGCACCTACTCTGCACTGGGGCATTATCTGAGCAGACACCTGCCTACTGCTGCTTTCATCGTTCCACTTGACATTGTGCCTTCTACTTAACAATGTGCCTTGGATGTTTTTGGACTACTGCCAAACTTGAACTGCACTTGGATTTACTCTTTTTGACTCTCCGTGTCCTGGAGTAGTGCTTACCATGCTCTCGGCTTTCAACCGACCTGTACTGGAAATGTAAGCGTGCGTGCTGGTGGCAGGGAAGTCAGGCGCAGGAGATCGAACTTGGTATAAACGGAGCAGTTTAATAAGAGCTCAAAAACTCAGACAACCAAAATATACAAATAAAACATGTGGGTACAAAACCCGTCGCACACCAGAACATATCTTACACAACGCTTACAAACAAACAATCACCGACAAGGACAATGAGGGAGAACAGAGGGTTAAATACCCAACATGTAATGAATGGGTTTGAAACCAGGTGTGATACAAGACAAGACATAACCAAAGGAAAATGAAAAGAGGATCAGCGATGGCTAGAAGGTCGGCGACTTCAACCGCCGAATGCGGCCCGAACAAGGAGAGGGACTTAACATCGGCGGAAGTCATGACAGGAAACTACATCCCCTCCCATCTCACCTGCCCTCCCCATCCTACCCCGACCCCCACTCGAGGAGAAAGAACGGCCAAACCTCCCCGGCTGTGTCACCAGCTGTCATCATCGGCAGCTCTATGGTGAGAAACATCTCGGTTCCCAGAGCAAACAAAACCCCTGTGCTATCCAGGAGCATGTGTACATGACATTACAAGGCTGCTTCTGACCATTCTATGACAGATGCCGGGAGCTGACACTGTAATAGTCAATGTGGGGTCAAACAACATCAGGAGGGCTGGCTCGGAATTTCTGAAGATTCCTTTTAAGAAACTGATTCTAGCATTGAAAGATTTCAAAAGCGTCCTGTCATTTCTGGTCCGGTACCATCGTTTGCCCTGGGTGTGAAAGATTCAGCAGGCTACTGGCATTACACATCTGGCGAAAAGATTACTGTAGCTCTGTTGGAATCAGTTTTATAGATAACTTTGACACCTTCTGGAAACAGAAGATGCTCTACAGGAATGACGGAGTTCATCCTAATCATCTTGGCTCCTGGACTCCTGGACTGTCTATGCATTTCAAGGCTGCGTTAAGACAATGACTTCTCAATGACCCAAGACCAGCTCAATTAATCCCTACCATTGTGACAATGAGTTGTCACAATGCTGCGTCAAATGTACATTATCCCAGGGGCATTGGCAGACACAATACCTTGGATGATACAATGGTAATCCAGGTAGAATCAGGACGGTAGGTAGAATGGGGAATTCCCCAGGATAGCTGTTTAGGCCCCTTACTTTTTTCAATTTTTACTAATGACATACCACTGGCTTTGAGTAAAGACTGGGGGATAGGTTTATGACAGTCATAAATACCTCTTCCCCCCTTTTCCCTTCTCTAACCTATTGAGGTTAAATTTAAAAAAAAACCTTGGTTAACACAGAGATTCTGGGAACCTCAGTATGTGGGGGGAAATGAACTATATTCTGATAATCCGAACAATTGAACATATGCGGTGGTACTTAATGAATATGATGTCAGTTCAGTTGTCATTTGAGACATTCTCATCAATGATAAGATGACATAAACTCTACAGTGGAAAGTCTATACATCAGAGTTATCAGATTCACATTAAATTGTTCAATTGAAATGTTTGAATATGAAATTATTTGTGGGATGAAATGTGATTTTAGCTTCTAAAATGTGGATTTTCATAAGTTAGGGCTGCTCACTCAGTGGCCCGCCCACGTGAAGAGACAGAGGTTGTAAACTATGACATCCCTTTTCTCCCTTCCCATATAAAGCCTTGACGACAACATAACTTCCTGTTCCAATGAGGTAGGATGACGATCCTATGTCAGAATGGTTCAGATAAAACTACAGAAGAAGCCAACATCAGCATGAGCTTTGGTTGCGAATGGTATGAACTTTGAACTCTTATTCACGACAGAAGTGATACCTCCTAGCCGTTGAGTTAGCGACCGCAGCTGCAAACGCAGGTTAGGAAGGAACAGACAGAGTATCCCATCTACCACACAACGACGTTACTACAATTTATTCAAGTGACCACCAGAGACATTCTTCAAAGGACAAAGGACTCGGTTTGGCAACACGGTCTTTCACTCAAACCCCGCCCCTTTTCTTTTGTGTAACAAGCTGTGATATCTATTCCGCCCGCTAGGGACGTTTTCCTATGACGTAAAGAATTATCCAGGTATAATTAATACTTTGTATATGTAATTCTGTGTGATTAGTTAGGTATTTAGTAAATAAATAATTAAACCCAATTTTGTATTGCTGATTCAACTTGTTAGCCAGGATTCTTGCAGATAACCAATAATTTACAACTTTCAGATTATGAGACTGAAGTAAGCTAAGGATTAATGTTGACTGCTATTGATGTAAAATATTACTAGGTCTTTAGAGTTTATTCGGAAGATAACAGCTCTATAAATATTATTTTGTGGTGCTCGACTCTCTAGTTAATTACATTTACATGATTAGCTCAATCAGGTGATATTATTTTATAGAATAGCATGTCATAGCAATTAATCCGGCACAGCCAAAGACACGACAACAGTGTTTGGAGGATATATTGGCAGTTTGCCGGCCCTCAACTTTGTCTCTGGCCTAATAACACCCGTGCAAATATATCCTCCGAACACTTCTCGGGCATTATCACTTAATTAGAAACCCATGACCCGTTATTGAACTTGGGAATAAACTGTAGCTTGGTTCAGTGAAAGGTAAATGTTTGTACAGTATCTAGCAGGAACTCTTCTTGTTTAAATATTACACAGGACACTGTGGTTTTATATTCCCATCACAAATCACATGACCACCTTCAATTAAATTCCCTCACTTTCTCTCCTCACCTTTCGTACAATCATCACTCAATCAAATCAAAGTTCATTAGTTCTATACACAGATTTGCAGAAACTATTGCTGGTGCAGTGAAATGCTTGCATTTCCCTAGCTCCGACAGTGCAGCTCTGAGTTACAGTTCATATAAGGAAATCAGTCAATTTAAATAAATTCATTAGGCCCTAATCTACAGATTTCACATGATTGGGAATACAGATATGCACCTGTTGGTCACAGATACCTTAAAGTTAGTGGCGTGGACCAGAAAACCAGTCAGTATCTCGTGTGACCACCATTTGCCTCATGCAGCGTGACACATCAACTTCTCATAGAGGTGATCAGGCTGTTGGTTGTGGCCTGGGGAATGTTGTTCCACTGATCTTCAATGGCTGTGCGAAGTTGCTGGATAATGGCGGGAACTCGAACACGCTGTCCTACACATCGATCCAGAGCATCCGAAATATGCTCAATGGGTGACATGTCTGGTGAGTATGCAGGCCATGGAAGAATTGGGACATTTTCAGCTTCCAGGAATTGTGTACAGATCCTTGCTGTGCATTATCATGGTGAAATCAGAGGTGATGGTGGCGGATGAATGGCACGACAATGGGCCTCAGGATCTCATCACAGTATCTGTGTATTCAAATTGGCATCGATAAAATGCAATTGTTTTCGTTGTCTGTAGCTTATGCCTGTCCATACCGTAACCCCACCTCCACCATGGGGCACTCAAAGTTCACAAAGTTCACATCAGCAAACCGCTAGCCCACAGACTGCCATCTGCAAGGTACAGTTGAAACCGGTATTCATTGTGAAGAGCACACTTTTTCGGTGTGTCAGTGGCCATCGAAGGGGAGCATTTTGCGCTTTCTTCACCACACTGTCTGTGTGTAGGGACCATTTCAGTTCGTCAGTGATGTGCACGCCGAGGAACTTTAAGCTTTTGACCTTCTCCACTGTTGCCCCATCAATGCATTTGTATATGCATTTATTATGGATCCCTTAAGTTCCTACCAAAGCAGCAGCTACTCTTCCTGGGGTCCAGCAAAATTAAGGCAGTTTATACATTTTTAAAACATTACAATACATTCACAGATTTCACAACACACTGTGTGCCCTCAGGTCCCTACTTCACCACTACCACATATCTACAGTACTAAATTTGTGTGTATATATAGTGCGTATGTGCCAATGTTGGAATTTCTTCACAGTCCCTGCTGTTCCATAAGGTGTTTGTGGATGGGGGGTTCTCTCTCTGCTGTCTCCGTTAGTCCTTTCGTTTTGTTGACGTAGAGGGAGAGGTTATTTTCCTGGCGCCACACTGCCAGGTCTCTTATCTCCTCCCTGTTAAGTTTTGTTGGCGTAGAGGGAGAGTTTATTTTCCTGGCGCCACACTGCCAGGTCTCTCATCTCCTCCCTATTAAGTTTTGTTGGCGTAGAGGGAGAGGTTATTTTCCTGGCACCACTCTCCTTACTACCTTATTCAACTAAAACCACACTTGATAGTAATTTTTAAAATGTAACTAGGCAAGTCAGTTAAGAACAAATTCTTATTTACAATGACAGCCTAGGAACAGTGTGTTAACTGCCTTGTTCAGGGGCAGAACAACGGATTTTTACTTTGTCAGCTTGGGGATTCGATCTAGGTTACTAGTCCAATGCTCTAACCACTAGGCTACATGCCGCCCCTATCCACATGTGTTTTTTGTTTGTTGTTAGCTAACTAGCACCCACACAATTGAAAAGGGAAACGCATATAGCCAAATCCAATGTTTTAGAGTTCTTCTATTATTTAAATCAGTTGACCTTGTTAATTTACTACCTGCACTGCAATCTCAATATACCCACTGGGAACACACTGGTTGAATCAACTTTGGAATAGACGTTGAATTGACTTCTGTGCCCAGTGGGTAGGGTAGTCATTGCTCCATACTGTACTTGTGTGCAGAAGTACAGTATGTCTTTCCATATCTGGCTTGGGTAGTTCGCCTAACAGTTGTAATATTTCACATAAAAGAACATGCACTTGGGATGTCTGAAACAGAAGTGACAAGGATTAAGACAGTGAGTAAGAGCCAGAGATCAATTAACCAAATATACATGTCAAGAATAATACTCAACAGCCTGACAGCCTTTTTCATCATACGTCATCATACGTCATCAGAGCACATTGTACTGTCTACACTCGGTTTGCTGTTTACATTAAAACATCTTCATTAAATCGATTTTAATCCGAACTAAAGTTTTGTTGCTAAGGATTCCATGACGCGGTTAGCCTTTACGGCTAAGTTTGTGTTCCTTTACTTGCGTGGATTCCGCGAGTGCTAGCTGGCTGTACTACAGACAGCTGTCGTCGTCGTGGGAAAGACTCATTGTTATCTTTTCATAAAACAACTGGTTGCAGTAAAGAGACTGAACATTATGAAGTGGATATGAACACACATACTCAATTACATGCTTGCTTACACATACAGACTTATACAGTCGTGGCGAAAAGTTTTGAGAATGACACAAATACTGAAGTATAATTAGAAGCATTTCAAAAAGTTGATGCAAAGAGTCAATATTTGCAATGTTGATCCTTCTTTTTCAAGACCTCTGCAATCTGCCCTGGCATGCTGTCAATTAACTTCTGGGCCACATCCTGACTGATGGCAGCCCATTCTTGCATAATCAACACTTGGAGTTTGTCAGAATTTGTGGGTTTTTGTTTGTCCACCGCCTCTTGAGGATTGACCACAAGTTCTCAATGGGATTAAGGTCTGGGGATTTTCCTGGCCATGGGCCCAAAATATCGATGTTTTGTTCTCCGAACCACTTAGTTATCCCTTTTGCTTTATGGCAAGGTGCTCCATCATGCTGGAAAAGGCATTGTTCGTCACCAAACTGTTCCTGGATGGTTGGGAGAAGTTGCTCTTGGAGGATGTGTTGGTACCATTCTTTATTCATGGCTGTGTTCTTAGGTAAAATTGTGAGTGAGTCCACTCCCTTGGCTGAGACGCAAACCCAAATCAAATCAATTTATAGAGCCCTTCTTACATCAGCTGATATCTCAAAGTGCTGTACAGAAACCCAGCCTAAAACCTCTAACAGCAAGCAATGCAGGTGTAGAAACCCCACACATGAATGGTCTCAGGATGATTTACTGTTGGCATGACACAGGATTGAGGGTATCTTTCACCTTGTCTTCTCCAGACAAGCTTTTTTCCGAGATGCCCCAAACAATCTGAAAGGGGATTCATCAGAGAAAATGACTTTACCCAAGTCCCCTGCAGTCTAATCCTTGTACCTTTTGCAGAATATCAGTCTGTCCCTGTTGTTTTTCCTGGAGAGAAGTGGCTTCTTTGCTACCCTTCTTGACACCAGGCCATCCTCCAAAAGTATTTGCCTCACAGATGCACTCACACCTGCCTGCTGCCATTCCTGAGCAAGCTCTGTACTGGTGGTGCACCGATCCCGCAGCTGAATCAACTTTAGGAGACGGTCCTTGCGCTTGTTGGACTTTCTTGGGCGCCCTGAAGCCTTCTTCACAACATTTGAACCGCTCTCCTTGAAGTTCTTGATGATCCGATAAATGGTTGATTTAGGTGCAATCTTACTGGCAGCAATATCCTTGCCTGTGAGGGCCTTTTTGTGCAAAGCAATGATGACGGCACGTGTTTCCTTGCAGGTAACCATGGTTGACAGAGGAAGAACAATGATTCCAAGCATCACCCTCCTTTTGAAGCTTCCAGTCTGTTATTCGAACTCAATCAGCATGACAGAGTGATCTCCAGCCTTAGGAGTGATCTCGTCAACACTCACACCTGTGTTAACGAGAGAATCACTGACATGATGTCAGCTGGTCCTTTTGTGTCAGGGCTGAAATGCAGTGGAAATGTTTTTGGGGGATTCAGTTCATTTGCATGGCAAATAGGGACTTTGCAATTAATTGCAATTCATCTGATCACTCTTCATAACATTCTGGAGTATATGCAAATTGCCATCATACATACTGAGGCAGCAGACTTTGTGAAAATTAATATTGTGTCATTCTCAAACTTTTGGCCACGATTGTACATACACACACACACACCTGATCTTGCTCTCTCACTCTCTCTTTCTTTTCTCTTCTCTCCCTCTCTCCCTATTGTCGAGAACAGTTTTATGATTTAATGTGTTTATTGTTTGTCTATATTTTATATGTATTTGTCCACAAGTTTATATATGTTTACAACAGGCAAGGGGAAGATATCAGAATAGGGGCATTGGGGAATAATAACATACAGTATTGTATGGAATACATTTGTACTGTAGTGAAGCCGTCTCTAGAGTAATGCAAGGTCTCTTTCATGACCATGTAAAACATAAATTCCTATGGAAATGCTGGGATGTGTTTTTCAGTTATGTTAAAGGTAATTATGATGCAACTATGATGGGGATACGATATGGATTACAATTATCATCATGAATATTAAGGCTACATGCACTACATGTTACACACATAGACACTCAACCATGCAAATTGGCAGAGTTATTATTTATTTGGACAACACACATTAAAGTCTTACTCTTATACAGACATCGTACACACTCTCATTATATCATATCCAATATCATACACATCAACCTACTCAGATTTGTTACACACATAATATCTTGTCTCAATTTTCTAACATCTGTGGCATTGTCTCACAGGCAAACAGGCAAGGGAATAAAACAAATATTGATAGAACCTATTTCTTGAATTCTAAATATCAGACATTTGAAAGTTCTAGTTTTGACCTTCATAATACCTCTGATGGCAGTAACTTTACAAGCACTAATTATGGCCAATTTAGCCTGAGAATAGTATCTAGTTATGGTAAGGGGTGAAATAAGTATAGCCAGTTTAGCAGATTCTATAAAAAAAAATATATAAAAAGATCAGGATTTACGTGGCTCAAAGAAAAGGAATATAACATATACTGTTTACAGGAAACTCACTCTACATGGTGAAATAATTTTATGTCATGGACAAAGGAACCCAAAGGGTGTGATGATATTAATTAACAAAAATGTCGATTTGAATGTGCAAATAGTCAGGAATGAATCGCAAGGAAGGTGGATTCTTTGAATATGAAAGTGGACGAAAAAGAGATTTGGCTCATTAATCTAGATGGTCCAAATCAGGATGATCCACACTTCTTCAAAAACATTTATACCAATTTTTTGAACTTACAGGCAACAAATGATCTAATCATTATGGTAGGAGACTATAACACAGTATTAAGTACCTCAATGGGCCATAAAGGTAATCACTCTACAAACTATCATCGCCGTGCTCTTAAGGAAATTACAAATATTATGGACACATTAGAAATAGTGGATATTTGGAGACTAAAATATCCCAGACCTAGTCAGATATGCATGGAGGAGACTTAATCAAGCTAGTCGTCTTGAGTACTTTCTTGTCTCTTTCTCTCTTGCATCAAAGGTTAAAAAAGTTTTAATAGGAGACAGAATGCGATCGGATCTTCAAATCAAATCAAATCAAATATGTTTATATAGCCCTTCGTACATCAGCTGATATCTCAAAGTGCTGTACAGAAACCCAGCCTAAAACCCCAAACAGCAAGCAATGCAGGTGTAGAAGCACAGTGGCTAGGAAAAACTTCCTAGAAAGGCCAAAGCCTAGGAAGAAACCTAGAGAGGAACCAGGCTATGAGGGGTGGCCAGTCCTCTTCTGGCAGTGCCGGGTGGAGATTATAACAGAACATGGCCAATATGTTCAAATGTTCATAAATGACCAGCATGTTCAAATAATAATAATCACAGTAGTTGTCGAGGGTGCAGCAAGTCAGCACCTCAGGAGTAAATGTCAATTGGATTTTCATAGCCGATCATTAAGAGTATCTCTACCACTCCTGCTGTCTCTAGAGAGTTGAAAACAGCAGGTCTGGGACAGGTAGCATGTCCGGTGAACAGGTCAGGATTCCATAGCCGCAGGCAGAACAGTTGAAACTGGAGCAGCAGCACGGCCAGGTGGACTGGGGACAGCAACGAGTCATCATGCCAGGTAGTCCTGAGGCATGGTGCTGGGGCTCAGGTCCTCTGAGAGAGAGAAAGAAAGAGAGAAAGAGAGAATTAGAGAGAGCATACTTAAATTCACACAGGACACCGGATAAGACAAGAGAAGTACTCCAGATATAATAAACTGACCCTAGCCCCCCGACACATAAACTACTGCAGCATAAATACTGGAGGCTGAGTCACGAGGTGTCAGGAGACACTGTGGCCCCATCCGATGATACCCCCGGACAGAGCCAAACAGGAAGGATAAACCCCACCCACTTTGCCAAAGCACAGCCCCCACACCACTAGAGGGATATCTTCAACCACCAACTTACCATCTTGAGACAAGGCTGAGTATAGCCCACAAAGATCTTCGCCACGGCACAACCCAAGGGGGGCGCCAACCCCCAGAATTAAAAGGGTTTTACCAGGTACTGTTCATCTTGATCAGACAGAGAGGTCGGTGGCGAGGGAGATAATATACAACAACTACTAGAAATAATAGAACATCATGAAACATACAAGAGCCAGGAATGGTATTTATAGCAGATTTTGAAAAGGCATTTGATAAAGACCGGATTTTATTTATAAATCCCTGGATTTTTCAATTTCGGTAATTCTCTTATAAAATGGGTAGAAATAATATATAGCAACCCCAGGTGTAAAATAAACCTCTCTCTAAAAGCTTCACTCATTCAAAAGTTTTATTTGAACCCTAAACGGTTCTCAAGTAGATTACTAAGAAAAGCTCATCCATTGTTTAAATATTTTCTTTTTGCCTTTGTGCAGATTGCTATGTCTCATTTTTGATTAATTGAAAATTATACTTTTTTCAAAGTAACTATTTTTCAAACAAGCATTGCAGAGCTGGCTACAATTTGAATTTCATCCCCCTGAAAAGATAGAACAAATATTACCACAAATATTATGGCTGAACTCAAATGTGCTTGTTGATACAATACCTGTACTTATGGGAAAGATGTTTGAAAAGGGTATTTTGTTCTTAAATTATATTGTAAATTAGAATGGTAGAGTTCTGACCTTCATGGAGTTATCAGAATTATACGGAAAGGTCTGCTCAATCCAAGAGTACAACCAAATGAGTACAGCATCGCCCCAAAAACGGAGGAGGCGGGTGGCAGTGGGAGGAGGTCGGGAACTGGTCTATCTACCCAATATAAAGGATCAAAACTAGTGGAGGAATAAAAATAGCAGAAATGGGAAAGTATATCAGTTTCATTTGAGGACCGGGATGTTGACAACTGTGCCATGCAGATTGCAAAATAGTTGTGAAAAGATTTTTGATGTACGGATTCCATGGTACAGGGTGTATGAGTTGATATATAAAACAACACAATATTTAAGACTTCACGCTTTTCAGCAAAAATTATTATATAGAATTCTTGCCACCAAGAAAATGCTGAATATTTGGGGCATAAAATCATCGAAGCTCTGCAGATTTTGTTTTGAGGATACAATCAATAGACCATTAATTTTGGTATTGCCCTCAGTGTAACGGGTTTCTTCTTCCTCCTCTGAGGACCTCCGGCAGCTCAGGACAGGTGGGAGACTCCGGCAGCTCAGGACAGGCGGGAGACTCTGTAGGGAGGAGACGGAGAGACAGCCTGGTGCAGGGGGCTGCCACTGGATAGACCGGACCGTGGAGGCCCACTGGAGGTCTCAAGCACCGAGCCTGCCCAACCCTACCTGGCTGAATGCTCCCCGTAGCCAGGCCAGTGTGGTGAGGTGGAATAGCCCGCACTGGGCTGTGCTGGCGAACCGGGGACACCATGTGTAGGGCTGGTGCCATGTACCCCGGCCCGAGGAGACGCACTGGAGACCAGATGCGCTGAGCCGGCTTCATGGCTCCTGGCTCGTTGCCCACTCTAGCCCGGCCGATACGAGGCACTGCTATGTACCGCACCGGTCTATGCCTGCGCACCGGGGTAACCGTGCGCCTCACGGCATAACACGGTGTCTCCCCCGTCCCCCTCTCTTCACGGTAAGCACGGGGAGTTGGCTCAGGTCTCCTACCTGACTTAGCCACACTCCCCGTGTGCCCCCCCAATACATTTTTGGGGCTGCCTCTCGGGCTTCCAACCGCACTGCCGTGCTGCCTCCTCATACCACCGCCTCTCGGCTTTCACTACCTCCAGCTCTGCCTTGGGGCGGCGATACTCTCCGGGCTGTACCCAGGGTCCCTTGCCATGTCCAGGAGTCTGGAGATCGCTGCTGCTGCCCGTTACCACACTGCTTGGTCCTTTGGTGGTGGGTGATTCTGTAACGGGTTTCTTCTTCCTCCTCCGAGGAGTAAGAGAGGTCGGACCAATGTGCAGCGTGGTAAGTGTCCATTTTAATATAGAAAACTGAACACCACAAAAATACAAAATAACAACGTGAATGAACAAACGAAAATCGAAACAGTCCCGTGTGGTACAGACACAGGAAACAATCACCCACAACTCAAAGGTGAAACCAGGCTACCTAAGTATGGTTCTCAATCAGGGACAACGATTGACAGCTGCCTCTGATTGAGAACCATACCTGGCCAACCACAGAAATCCCAAATTATAGAAAAAAGAACATAGACAACCCACCCAACTCACGCCCTGACCATACTAAAACAAAGACATAACAAAAGAACTAAGGTCAGAACGTGACACTCAGGTAGCCTGTTTCTGGTCTCAGGTTCAGGAATGGCTTGAAAATGCATAGCATTGATCTAAAATTGACCCTAGAAATTGTACTGTTAGAAGGTCTGGAGAGACCGGGTGAGTCAATTTCTAATATACTAATACTCTTAGTAAAAGTATTTATCTTCAACTCGTAATCTGTGGATTCTATTTGATTAGATAGATTGAAATTGTACGTTAAACATCACAGCATAGTTGAAAGATATGTGTTGGGTAGAAACCCGAAGAGGGTGGCCAGCAGAGATGGAGACAAGTGGGAGTGGAGTTGCTGTGTGAGAGATAGAATGATGGTCAAAGATAACAGTAAAAAAAGACAAGTGGGAGTGGAGTTGCTGTGTGAGACATAGAATGATGGTCAAAGATAACAGTACAAAAAGACAAGTGGGAGTGGAGTTGCTGTGTGAGACATAGAATGATGGTCAAAGATAACAGTACAAAAAGACAAGTGGGAGTGGAGTTGCTGTGTGAGACATAGAATGATGGTCAAAGATAACAGTAAAAAAAGACAAGTGGGAGTGGAGTTGCTGTGTGAGACATAGAATGATGGTCAAAGATAACAGTAAAAAAAGACAAATGGGAGTGGAGTTGCTGTGTGAGAGATAGAATGATGGTCAAAGATAACAGTAAAAAAAGACAAGTGGGAGTGGAGTTGCTGTGTGAGAGATAGAATGATGGTCAAAGATAACAGTAAAAAAAAAGAAGTCTGAATTAAACATGATAAAAAGTACATTTAAATGACACTTAGTGGCAGTGTTTTTACAACTAATGCCGGTTTGCCTGAAGCTGATGCCGTGCAGGTGTTTGTACACACAAGAACACACACATACTGTACATGTAATAGTGCCAGACATGCACACAAACATGAGGGACAGCTATTGGGGAACTGTGGGGGGGATCTTGGAGGGTTCGGGTTCACGTTTTTTGGCCTGGTGGTAGATCGGTCAACATGCCCTTGAGCTGGGCATTGACCCTGGATGCTTCTGTGTGTCTCTCTGAATGGGAATCTGTTGGATGACTGGTATGATGTAGTTATTGAGCAGCGTCATTGCAACTATATTGTATGTTTCGAATATTCAATAAAAAAAAATATATATAAAAAAATAGAAATAAGGATAGCAGTAGCACAGCAGTTGATTGAAAGTATGTTTATGATGTGATGGTTATATTGGAGAAATGGTAAGCCAAGTCTTAGCAGAAAAGAGGAGAGGGAGAAGAAGCATTGGGAGACTGACATCAAGCTGAAGAAATGTAGGCAAACCAGTCAGGCTGTGTTTTAACAACAATGTGTGGGCTTATTGTTCCATGACAAGAGACGTCACAGCAGATGCTACACAATAGTTGATTCATGAAGAGGATGTGTCAGGGGGAAGTTCATATTAAAGCATCCTGGTAGAGTCATCATCCGTTTGGTGGGCCACCATAGAGATGGATTGAGATCTCTACCTGGTAGTGGTACTGTAGGTGTCATCATCCGTTTGGTGGGCCACCATAGAGATGGATTGAGATCTCTACCTGGTAGTGGTACTGTAGGTGTCATCATCCATTTGGTGGGCCACCATAGAGATGGATAGAGATCTCTACCTGATAGTGGTACTGTAGGTGTCATCATCCGTTTTTCCATTTCTCAGTTTTTCACAATTTCTGACATTTAATCCTCGTAAAAATTCCCTGTCTTGGGTCAGTTAGGATCACCACTTTATTTTAAGAATGTGAAATGTCAGAATAATTGTAGAGAGAATGATTTATTTCAGCTTTTACTTCTTTCATCACATTCCCAGTGGGTCAGAAGTTTACATACACTCAATTAGTATTTGGTAGCATTGCCTTTAAATGGTTTAACTTGGGTCAAACGTTTCGGGTAACCTTCCACAAGCTTCCCACAATAAGTTGGGTGAATTTGGGCCCATTCCTCCTGACAGAGCTGGAGTAACTGAGTCAGGTTTGTAGGCCTCCTTGCTCACAAACACTTTTTCAGTTCTGCCCACAAATTTTCTATAGAATTGAGGTCAGGGCTTTGTGATGGCCACTCCAATACCTTGACTTTGTTGTCCTTAAGCCATTTTGCCACAACTTTGGAAGTATGCTTGGGGCCATTGTCCATTTGGAAGACCCATTTGCGACGAAGCTTTAACTTCCTGACTGATGTCTTGAGATGTTGCTTCAATATATCCACATAATTCTCTTCCTCATGATGCCATTTTTGTGTGTGAAGTGCACCAGTCCCTCCTGCTTCACAGTTGGGATGGTGTTCTTCAGCTTGCAAGCATCCCCCTTTTTCCTCCAAACATAACAATGGTCATTATGGCCAAACAGTTCTATTTTTGTTTCATCCGACCAGAGGACATTTCTCCAAAAAGATTTTCACAGATTTTCAGGTTGTCAATGTGAGTGGTTAAAGTAGTAGAGGTATACCAGTACAAAGGGATAGGCCAAAAAGTGATATAAGTTTCAGTAAGATTAGATTTGTATAATTTATAGCAAGTCGCAGAAAATTGAGGTTGTGGTGGCAGCTGTAAAGAGGTATTTGGGTGTGCAAGGCTTGACATCAGAAGATTTACAGGGTGTGATAAGTGGTGATGTCCCATACCTTTCAGGATGATAGCATGAGGTAGGAATAAATAAATTTAATGGAGTAGGGTGGTGTTAATTTTATTTTATAATATTATAATAATTTATAATATATAATTTTGAAATATATGAGTGTAGTGTTAGATGGTAGGGTATTTATTTAGTACATTTGTATTTTTCAAGCAAGGTATAAGGGAGTTGTACTCCAGTCTAGTAGGTGGCGGTAATACAACAAATTGGATGCCAACCACCGTTAAACCTGATAGAAGAAGAATCAAACGATTTTTCTTTCCAAGTTCGCAGTCGTCTTGAAAGCTTGGAAGTCGGAACTCTCCTTGATGTTTTGAAACCAGCATTATTAGGGGTGTTTTCACATATTCATTATTGATCTCTTCACAGGTGGTGAGGATTCTATACCACCTACGAAATGATTAGGAGCTTCAGGATTAGAAAATGCCTTCTAACCACTGTTCTAATATGCATCACTACCATCATTGTGCTTTATTCTGGACAGCAATCCTCCAATTCATTTGTGGACTTTATAAGAAATGCCATTCGGTCGCTGGACGGAATCTTCTCTCCACCGCCGGACAACGACCCATGGTTTCAGAAGCGCTTCATCAGATCTATCAAACCATTTCTGATGAGAGAGAACAAGAAACTATCCGATGATACCAGAACGTGGTGGCGGGTAGGCTAAATATATTTTTTGATTAATATATATATTTTTTAAATATTTTAAATATGTCTTAACTAATGTAACAGGCAGAGAGCTGGCCTCGACCTTATAGTCCGAAATCCATCGCACTATCGACTGTGCCCCAAAAGAATGCTCGAGCGGCAGAGTCGATATCCTTGCTTATCCACCCAGGGTCGTTACACTACTCCCTCCTTTCAAAGAGCGCGTCTTCGTGCTAGCTTGCGACTCAACGTCTTCTAGGAACGCGCTCACCGGCCAAGCACACGCACTGTCGTGGATGCAAGGTCCGATCACTTCTGACACCAGGGTAATGAAACAGGCAGGGAGCAGGCCTCGAACCCTCGACCTTCTAGCCCGAAGTCCAGCGCGCTATCGACTGTGCCCCAAAAAGCATGCTCGAGCGGCAGAGTCGATATCCGCGCTTATAAACCCATGGTCGTTACAAAACAAAAAGCTATGACAAACATTGGATAAATAAAAGCATTTCCGGCGCAAGTCCAACACGTTCTCATTGAGTAATAGGCCTATAATTAATTAAAATTATAGCCTATACACTGACCCTAGCAACAAATAGGAAAAATAACACGATCCCACCAGAATGGCGTGTGGCGGGTAAATGATTGCTTATTCAACACTATTGCATTAACTTACCCCATCTCTAAAGAACAACCCCACTGAGCTCAGACCTCATTTAAACCTTTTTCGTTTTGATTAACATTTCGGTTGAGCTGTCAATTAACGTGAAATCAACAAAACATTATACCATGTCATTGGATTTAGATTAAAAGTTGGGTGAAGAAGACGCAATTCCCTCACATTGATTTTATGCAAGTCCAATCAATTTTCCAGTTTGATGCAAGGTCATAGACCTATGATGTGGAAACATTTATTCAACTAGTTTTTGCCCATGAGACTGATCATCTGTCACAGTAGCCTCCAATATAGATTGGCCCAGTGGTCACCAACCTTTTGAGACAAGATCAGAGTCAAAATGCATGCCGAGATCTACCGCTCTGATTTTTATTAACATTATTTATATGTAAGCCTATGCAACAACAACCAATTAAAAACAGTAGTGGCAATGAGGTTTGTGCAGTAAACTATAGGCCCAATACATTATCACCGCATACTGGATTTGCTTGAATTTACCTGCCAATGAATGCATTGTTGTTCGGGACATTTAAAAAAGAGATTATTTCAAAATTTGAGGTGGACGATATGATCACACCGGTAATAGATCTATTGTTGTATTACTTGTGAGGCACAGCTGAGTGAGCATGCATTTTAAATAATTAGCTTTTTATTTTACTGGGCTGATGGTGCCTACATCTGATAGTCCGTCTCAGCGGAGGGAGAGCGCAGCAGACTGAGGGTCCGTCACTCAACATCCCTCCCCTCTCCCTTTCTTCCACTGACACTTGACCAAAAAGAGACACCGTGTTACAGCTGATGGCGAAACTTGAGTCGCACCCCATTTATTTCTGCCTCATGTACAAATTCATGTTGTTACTCCCATGAACAGAGAACGTTAAATATTCATTGATATTAAAGACCCAACTTGCTAAAAATACAACGCAAGCCTATAGATGCACTTCATACTCAATCATTACTGCTGCACTGCTTGATGTGGCGTTGGTTATAAAAGTGTTGAATACAAAGTGTTGACAGTGCTGAGTAAGAACTGAAACATGAACTCAGGCATAAAACACTAGCTCTTTGCTGTATTAGTTGTGTCAATCTAATCATGGTTTTGAAATATCACAGTATCAATTTTGCCGTAGCTTTCTTTTATGCCTGCTACATTACTGCAGACTCGGTCATTTGAGCAATCTGATTCACCAGCATAGGCATAGTGCACTGAATTTCCTCTCCAGGCCCACCGGGGAGGCAGAGTTTGTACCTTAAGCACATGACATGGTATCAGTTTGCCTACCCGGGGCGCAGGGAAGCTAAATTGGCTGCACCTAACAGCCCGACACGAATAATAATAATACAAAATAGGAACACAAGGCTTTATCGTTGGGTATTTTACAGAAATGTTTGGAGATCGACAGGTTGGTGACCACTGGATTAGCCCATTAACGTTGGTCAATGAATGTCCCAAACGCTCACTACAACTATACATTGAAATGTCCAAACATGTTCATTATTTTCTAAAGTTACGTATCTTGTTAATACTGTTGCATGTTTTTTTCTCTTGTTGCTTATAAGTTTAATTCAGAATGAACTTTTATTGGTTGGGTTTAGGCTATGTGAATGAGTGAGCCCTTCACTACAAGGACATTGTTTTAATGTATTGATAATCTACCAAATAAAACAAGTTGGATGCAGAAATCCTTTCATTTGAACCATTCATCATTCCAATACTATAGCAACAATGTCAATTGTGCCTCTTCCCTGTTAATTGGTTGTGAATCCTGATTGGCTGGTTAATTGAACACTGGTGATCCCTCTGACCTAATTATTGAATGAACTGGTGTGTCATTGTTTAGAGATCCTTGTGGGTGTAAGGTAGCTGTTTAGACAGGCAGCCCACATTTATTTATATATATATATATATATATACTTTTTGTGTTGCACTAATTAGTCTTTTGACCAATCAGATTAGCTCAGAAAAAGATATGTTATTGGTCACACTACACAGTGGAACAAAGGTCAGAATTTGGTTGCCTGTGTGACTGCAGCTGGTGAACCACAGTTTTAGCTGTCAGTTTTGCCCTTTTTATAATACAAATAAATATCCACACTTCTGTTTTT
Source organism: Oncorhynchus tshawytscha (assembly GCF_018296145.1). Lineage (NCBI taxonomy): Eukaryota > Metazoa > Chordata > Actinopteri > Salmoniformes > Salmonidae > Oncorhynchus > Oncorhynchus tshawytscha. The sequence continues at coordinate 50,743 of NW_024609663.1, forward strand.
AAGCCTCTTTAAGTGATGTAGCAAGGCCAGCTCTTTCACACGCTGCAATACATGGGTTGTCACTGACAACGCTTATATTGTAGTCAACAATAACCTGTTTTTCTGGACAGAGACCATGTACAATCCAAACATAATCAGTCTCAGAATACTCAAATCTGCTGCAATGCATCATTTCTAACAGCTCAGTTCCCTCTGCAGTCGCTGGGCAGGTGAACATGAAATCATTATATACAAATCACACTATACATAATCAGATTTGACTGGTTTGGGCTGACGTTATGATTGTCATCTGAGTTGTGCTGCTTGTCCATTTTGTATTTATTGGTGTGTCATGTGTTGGCTGGTGCAATCAAATAAGTACCATCTTATCACCAGGAAATCCAGAATGACAGTAGCACAGCCAAATTCAGCGAGGTGGTGGAGAAGTTGTTCCAGGTCATCCCTGATGCTGACCTCCACATGGACGCGGGCCGTGAGCGCCATGGAAGCTGTGCTGTGGTGGGGAACTCTGGGAACCTCAAGGGTTCCTACTATGGAGCCCTCATAGACTCCAGTGACGTCGTCATAAGGTAGGCCAACAGAGGGTGTTGACCGAGGGTGCACTTGTCACACAGCCTGTTTGGGCACGCAAGCTCCGTACAGGGCAGACTGGGGGGGGGGGGCAACCGGGCGCACGATGTCACAACTTCGGCGGCAGTGGGTTCAGCACAACAAAGACAAACTGTATACAAAAAAATTCTAATTATACGACTGCCAAGTGGGAGGGCAAAGAGACAGGTGCTCAGGCGCAGGTAGAACCCTGTCTGTGCACATCTGCCATCCAGGTCAGTAGGAGGGATCAGCCAATTTAATTGAGAGTTGTGTCCCAATTATCCCCACCAGCTCAGTGTTCACTTTCCATCATTGGTTTGAAAATAAATGACTATATACACTGCATTCAGAAAGTATTCAGACCTCTTCCCTTTTTCCACATTTTGTTACGTTACAGCCTTATTTTAAAATTGATTAAATAAATCATCCTCAATCTACACACAATACCCCATAATGACAAAGTGGAAACAGGTTTTTAATTTTTTTTGCAAAGTCATATCAAATGTCCATAAGGATTCAGACCCTTTGCTATGAAACTCAGAAATTGAGCTTGGCTGCATCCTGAGGCTGTAATCTCTGCCAAATGTGCTTCAACAACGTACTGCGTGTATAGTCCAAATACCTTTGTAATTGTGTTATTTTTTTAAAATATAAATTTGCAACAATTTTAAACCTGCTTTTACTTTGTCATTATGGGGAATTGTGTGTAGATTTGAGGGGGGTGGGGTGCGACGATTTAATCAATTTTAGAACAAGGCTGTAACGTAACAAAATGTGGGAATAGTCAAGGGGTCTGAATACTTTCTGTAGGCACTGTAAGATGTGGTGGAACTCCCACTACCTAGCCCATGCCTCCACCAATCCAACGCTTTTAGATTTGTGGGAAGTAGTGGAGGTGGTCACACTCCAGTAGAAAAGAACAAACCTTCCATAGCTGCATGTGACAGTAAATAACCGACCTTGGCTTTATGCCTTTTCAGACAGCACACTCCAGGTAGCAGCAGGCACCATTCCAGTTTGTTTACTGACTGCCAATCAACTCATAGAAGCTGAAAATAAGAAATCAACTACTTTAAAGAAAGATGGCGCTACCCGTGCCGTCGCTGTGTTTTGAATTGCGCTACCCGTGCCGTCGCTGTGTTTTGAATGGCGCTACCCCGTGCAGTTTTGCTGCACCATTCCAGTTTGAATTACCCGTGCCGTCGCTGTGTTTTGAATGGCGCTACCCGTAAGAAATCGCTGTGTTTTGAATGGCGCTACCCGTGCCGTCGCTGTGTTTTGAATGGCGCTACCCGTGCCGTCGCTGTGTTTTGAATGGCGCTACCCGTGCCGTCGCTGTGTTTTGAATGGCGCTACCCGTGCCGTCGCTGTGTTTTGAATGGCGCTACCCGTGCCGTCGCTGTGTTTTGAATGGCGCTACCCGTGCCGTCGCTGTGTTTTGAATGGCGCTACCCGTGCCGTCGCTGTGTTTTGAATGGCGCTACCCGTGCGCTGTGTTTTGAATCGCTGTGTTTTGAATGGCGCTACCCGTGCCGTCGCTGTGTTGAAATGGCGTCGCTGTGTTTTGAATGGCGCTACCCGTGCCGTCGCTGTGTTTTGAATGGCGCTACCCGTGCCGTCGCTGTGTTTTGAATGGCGCTACCCGTGCCGTCGCTGTGTTTTGAATGGCGCTACCCGTGCCGTCGCTGTGTTTTGAATGGCGCTACCCGTGCCGTCGCTGTGTTTTGAATGGCGCTACCCGTGCCGTCGCTGTGTTTTGAATGGCGCTACCCGTGCCGTCGCTGTGTTTTGAATGGCGCTACCCGTGCCGTCGCTGTGTTTTGAATGGCGCTACCCGTGCCGTCGCTGTGTTTTGAATGGCGCTACCCGTGCCGTCGCTGTGTTTTGAATGGCGCTACCCGTGCCGTCGCTGTGTGTTTTGAATGGCGCTACCCGTGCCGTCGCTGTGTTTTGAATGGCGCTACCCGTGCCGTCGCTGTGTTTTGAATGGCGCTACCCGTGCCGTCGCTGTGTTTTGAATGGCGCTACCCGTGCCGTCGCTGTGTTTTGAATGGCGCTACCCGTGCCGTCGCTGTGTTTTGAATCGCTGTGTTTTGAATGGCGCTACCCGTGCCGTCGCTGTGTTTTGAATGGCGCTGAACCCGTGCCGTCGCTGTGTTTTGAATGGCGCTACCCGTGCCGTCGCTGTGTTTTGAATGGCGCTACCCGTGCCGTCGCTGTGTTTTGAATGGCGCTACCCGTGCCGTCGCTGTGTTTTGAATGGCGCTACCCGTGCCGTCGCTGTGTTGAACGAAGAGCTTTGAAATATTGCAGTCATTGTATGGATTCCTGCTATTTACTGTGCTATCTAGAATGAACAAGGCTCCTACCTCTGGCTATGAGGAGGATGTTGGGAAACGGACCACGTATCGCGTCATGTACCCAGAGAGTGCAATAGATCTGGACAAAGCCACTAGGTTCCTGTTGATCCCTTTCAAGACTCTGGACCTTCAGTGGCTACCAGGCGCCATGACCACTGGGTCTCACATCACTTTGTGAGTAACAACTTATCATGGACTCTTCTGATTTTAGTGTTCATCAACACCGGTCCTACAGTCCCTGGACAAGAACACCAGATTCAACTCATTGAGGGCTTGATGATTAGTTGACAAGTTGAATCAGGTGTGTTTGTCCAGGGCTACTGGAGTTGGGGAAACCCTCCTACAACATGCATTTTCCCAAGGTAAGATAGCTAGCACCTCCTAGATGAAATGAAGTCTTCTTTTATTCAACAGGTCATATTTACCACTTAGACAGAAGATAAAGGCCAACAAAGATTTGGTGAGTCACCTTAATTTATTGTGGTTATTATTCATCTACACAGTCAATATCTAATGCATGATATTTTATATTGTCTCTTAGACAGTAGGTCTGCTTGTAGTTGAGGATGTGTGTAATGGTCAGAGCCATGTTTAGATCCATTCTAAAACAAACAACTAAATATATGGTTAGGTGGTCTCATAACAAAGGAGGCGGTGATGTCAAATGTATGTATTTATTTTGTAATTTAGCAGACACTCTTTTCCAGAGCAACTTAGTGAGTGCATACATTTTCATACTGATCCACTATGGGAATTGAACACACAACCCCAGTGTTGCAACCGCCATGCTCTACCAACTAAGCTACATTGGCATTATTATTTGCCTAGGGGTGAATGTGTCTTATGAGTCAGAGCTTGAGACTGCATCGGAATGGGAGTGTACTAACTGCATCATGGCATCCCATCTCTGACACAATTTTTTTTTTTTTACCTTTTATTTTACTAGGCAAGTCAGTTAAGAACAAATTCTTATTTTCAATGACGGCCTAGGAACAGTGAGTTAACTGCCTGTTCAGGGGCAGAATGACAGATTTGTACCTTGTCGGCTCTGGGATTCGAACTTGCAACCTTTCGGTTACTAGTCCAACGCTCTAACCACTAGGCTACCCTGCCGCCCCAGGGACTATCAATCTAACAAAGTGACTTCTCAAATTTGATGCATCACAATAGAAATTCCTCTTTTTCTATTTAAATCAGGTTGATAGACATGTAATGTGCAGTATATTCCATGCAGGTATTGGTTCTGAATCCTGTGTTTATGAAATATGTACATGAAACCTGGCTTGACTATCAGGGCAAATACCCCTCTACTGGATTCATGGCTTTGATATTATCCCTACACATCTGTGACAAGGTAAGACCTATAGAGATCTACAGACACAACAACACCTCATGGCACTACGCGGAAGAGACTCACGCAAACGCACAGTAGTGGATTTTATATTGTACATTTGTAATATTAGTGTTTTGTGTTGAATTATATTTTATTTATGATGTAGGCTTTTGCGACATGATTGTTTGGACCCCAGGAAGAGTAGCTCATGCCCTGACAGGAACTAATGTGGATCCTTATAAATACTAAATATCAACATGTTCTGCTAGTAATGTGGATGGGCATGTACTTCCTCAGCAAGACACACTGTATACTAGGGAAAGGGGAATACCCAGTCAGTTGTCCAACTGAAATGTGTCTTTCGCTTTTATCCCAACCCCTCTGAATCGGAGAGAGAGGTGTGGGGGGGCTGCCTTAATCGTCATCCACGTCTTCGGCGCCCGGGGAACAGTGGGTTAACTGCCTTGTTCAGGGGCAGAATGACAGATTTTTACCTTGTCAGCTCAGGGATTCGATCCAGCAACCTTCCGGTTACTGGCCCAATGCTCCGGTTACTGGCCCAATGCTCTGGTTACTGGCCCAATGCTCCGGTTACTGGCCCAATGCACTAGGCTACCTGCCGCCCCACTACACACATTACACACTGTATTGTGATGCACACTGTGTACTACACATGATTGCAGTGCAGGAAACCAACCCTGACACCTAATGGATTGGCATAGTTTTGACAATCTGTGGTATCGTCACATATTACTGGCCCAAATCATGTAGGCTGCATACACAATATATCCCATTGCCATAAATAGAACCTTTTGGTTAACATTATGAAACTCTAAACATGTATTTCCATTGCAGGTGAATGTGTATGGATTTGGGAAAGACAAAGATGGGAACTGGCACCACTACTGGGAAACCTTAGTCGATAAAAATCTCCAAACTGGACTACACGATGGAGACTACGAGTACAACGTCACCATGAGGCTCTCAGAAATACACAGACTACGGCTATTTAAGGGACTTAGTTTATAATTCATAAAGGTAATGTCCCTTACAGCTGTATAGACACTATAAAGAGCTTTTTATTAAAGCGGATTCATCAAATAGGTGTTAGCCTATTGTCTACATTGCACAGCGTTTACATACTCAAATACCTTCTCCTTTTATCTGCACTACCGTTTTTGGTTTTGAACTTGAACAATTTGGGGCCAAACTTATGAACTTTGGCTTAGACCATGGTTTAACTATTGGTCTAAAAAGGCTAGCTGCTAGCTTTTCTCATAGGCCAACCTGGTGAAATTAGCCACGATGCTGAGGACGGCCAGCAGATAATTGTATCCAGTAACAAATTCCGTCTCGGCCAGTTTAAAATTGGCATGACCCAATGCTTTTTGTTTCACTAATGCATCCTTAACAGAAGTCCACCGGCACGTTCTGATACTCAAATTAACTGCATCACATGCAAAAATCTGTCTGGACGATTACCTCAGTGTAAGATGCCTAGTTCCTGACAATATTCACCACCTGTGATGTAAGTATGAATCTCCCGTGTTATTTTTCTGTTTCAACATGTGAATTTACATTCTTTGTGGTATTGTTAAGGAAACTACAGCCATCACCTTAAAAATGAAGCCTAAGAATGGATTCCATAAAGTGCTAGGCCTACGACGTCAGCCTTCACCTACACTGCTACTAGGGACTAATAATATCTCAGCATATGAGGCTGCATGGATGTGTACACTAGCCTACATGTACGTTAGGGCTACAATGTTTTTATAATCCTTATCTAGCCGATCTATCCTACCTTGTTTAACAGTGTAAATTGACTGGTCTGGCTAGGTTCACCAAGTGTCCAGTAAAGTGAAGCTACACCAGAAATCCGCTGAGGTGAAGCCTAGCCTCCTCATGGCTTCACTACTTATGAAACCCATTCAGTAAGCGACTGACTGCTCTCCTATTCTCTAACACATGCTATTGACTGACTGGCTTGTTCAGATCGACAATAGAGCCATCTTCATTGTCGTGGATGTGATATTTGCTGGGCTAGCTTATATCAACACGATAGCCTATTGTCGGTTTAAATAGCTATTTAAAGCAAAATTATGTCCAAAATGGTGTTGATATAGGCAAGCCTAGCCTACTATAGGTTGAATGTTACACGTATTCACATCAGATAGTGTCCTCCTAGCTATAACCTATTGCATATGGGACTTTAGTTTAGCCTAATTTATTATGCCTACACTAATTCTAGTTCTTTTGTGAATCGAAGAGGAGGAAACGCGCAATAAAGGAGCTTGGAGTCACTCCGACTGAAAGGCTATAGGATAGGCCAAAAAAATCGTACAAATATTAGTCACTACAAGGAATGTAGGTGAAATGACATAATGTGTACACTGAATTGTATAAGGTTTTTATATGCATTTTGATCATTGGCTACTTTGTCACATTTGCTCTATTTCCCTCGAGGACCAGCAGTGAAGGGTTTGCTCCTTAAAAATAATATTGCCCCAAATGGGATTCAAACTCACAGCCATTATTTTTTACCTTTTATTTAACAAGGCAAGTCAGTTAAGTACAATTTCTTATTTTCAATGACAGCCTAGGAACAGTGGGTTAACTGCCTTGTTCAGGGGCAGAAGGACAGATTTTTACCTTGTCAGCTCGGGATTTGATCTGGCAGCCTATCGGTTACTAGTCCAACGCTCTAACCACGAGGCTACCTGCTGGTTACTAGTCCAATGCTCTAACCATGAGGCTACCTGCTGGTTACTAGTCCAACGCTCGGTTACTAGTCTAACCACGAGGCTACCTACCGCTGACACCGTGGATCACTTTAGTGGATCACTCCACCGCTCCGGGCTAGCAGTAGTGGGTAAATTACTGGGAGGGTCATCGCCTTTTAACTTTGTATTCAGACATTGTAACATGTTATATAATCCTCCTACTTTTTTCAGTAAAAGTAAATGGATGTGTGTTTAAATGGATGAGCAAAAAAACTTAATTTAAACAGGAAACTAAAAAGATTTGGCATGGGTCCTGAGATCCTCAAAAGGTTCTACAGCTGCAACATCGAGAGCATCCTGACTGGTTGTATCACTGCCTGGTACGGCAATTGCTCGGCCACTGACCGCAATGCACTACAGAGGGTAGTATGTACGGCCCAGTACATCACTGGGGCTAAGCTGCCTGCTATCCAGGACCTCTACACCAGGTGGTGTCAGAGGAAGGCCCTAAAAATTGTCAAAGACCCCAGCCACCCATCAGATTGTTCTCTCTGCTTCCGCATGGCAAGCTGTATCGGAGTGCCAAGTCTAGGACAAAAAGGCTTCTCAACAGTTTTTACCCCCAAGCCATAAGACTCCTGACCAGGTAATCAAATGGCTACCCGGACTAGTTGCATTGTGTCGAACAAATTCAACCAAGCAGTTGGATGTTTTAACCATGTGCCTCTTTTGGCCAAATTGACCTGTTGAACAAATCTGCTTGGATGGGGGAGCTACCATTTTGTCTCTGCTAGGTTGATTGGAGTTATTTTCTTACAGGATATAATTATCTACTCTGCTGGCCTGTCCTCAGGATCCGACTATAATTATCTGCTGGTAATTCTAGTAGGATGTTTTTCAGGGATTGTTTAGTTTAATTGTCAACAGTAACACGACTGTCTGGATGTTGTGCATGCATCAATGGAAGTTGCAGGGGGATGTATTGGGGGTTTTAAATGCTGGGTCATTACCACTAATTACTGTTACTTTGCTAGCTTTCAGACGTGTGTTCTACTGTGTGGATGTTACTATTCTTTCATTTCAGTTGACAATTCTGCTTTGCCTGTTTATTGTATGGTGTATTTATTCTGTACTGCCAGAAGTGTTATTGCGTTGGTATTTTGCATGCACATGTGGGGCAGCAGACATGTGGGGCGGCAGGTAGCCTAGTGGTTAGAGCGTTGGACTAGTAACTGGAAGGATGCAAGATCAAATCCCGAGCAGACAAGGTAAAAATGTGTCTTTCTGCCCCCGGACAAGGCAGTTAACCCACTGTTCCTAGGCCGTCATTGAAAATCAGAATGTGTTCTTAACTGGCTTGCCTAGTTAAATAAAGGTGAACAAGTGTTTTTTTATAGAGGTCTTAATGACAGTGTTTTATTGCTCTGACATGGGTGAGCTTCTAGAGTCCTCCCAGACCGTTCTTGGCGCTGGCTCATGCAGAGGAATTTAGGACCCTGTGGTGTCGGGGCAGGTCTACCAGGTCTCAGCCTGGTAGAGTCTCACAAGGCTGGAGAGAGAGGGTGCCATAAATCTGGACCCTTTTGTCAATCCAGGTAATTGGTTTCTCTCTCCAGGAGGTGAATGTTTACGCTTGTTTATATTGATGCGTTGTTTATAACATGTCTATAAAGGGCTATAAGTGTAATGCCATTTATTCATATACATATGTATCTTGCATAGTTATAACCGTTTAATACTGTTTACATATTAATTACATGTTTTATTGCTATAAAACATGTAATATGTAAACAGTATTAGATGGTTATAACTATGCAATATACATATACAACAATAAGATTTCAAGTCATTGGGATGACCAAAAATCACTAACATCTTGAAAGGAAACTTGTGTGTCTGGTGGTGACTATCAAGAGTACAGTGATGGGCCTCAACATCATGAACATGTAACTGGACAGCACTTTAGAGTACAGAACCAAACCAGTTATAAGTATATAGCGGATGAGGGCGTTCGCAGCCGACCGCTCAGACTGGTGAGGGCGTTCGCAGCCGACCGCTCAGACTGGTGAGGGGGCGTTCGCAGCCGACCGCTCAGACTGGTGAGGGGGCGTTCGCAGCCGACCGCTCAGACTGGTGAGGGGGCGTTCGCAGCCGACCCCGCTCAGACTGGTGAGGGGGCGTTCGCAGCCGACCGCTCAGACTGGTGAGGGGGCGTTCGCAGCCGACCGCTCAGACTGGTGAGGGGGCGTTCGCAGCCGACCGCTCAGACTGGCGAGGGGGCGTTCGCAGCCGACCGCTCAGACTGGCGAGGGGGCGTTCGCAGCCGACCGCTCAGACTGGCGAGGGGGCGTTCGCAGCCGACCGCTCAGACTGGCGAGGGGGCGTTCGCAGCCGACCGCTCAGACTGGCGAGGGGGCGTTCGCAGCCGACCGCTCAGACTGGCGAGGGGGCGTTCGCAGCCGACTGCTCAGAGCATACCAGCCAACTGTTTTTACGTGGTCCTTCTAGCCGGTTTTAGTGACCAGTAGTATCTACAAGTAAATTATTTAGAAATGTACATGTGTGGGTGGTGGTGTTTTTGATGCCATGGGGAATAGTTAGGTCATTTCTGAACCTTATTTGGTAACTTTGGGAGTTTTTGCACATACTTGATACTGTACATTTTACTATGCTACTACATGGAAGGATTTTATTTATACTTTTCCATTGACTTTGATTAAAATAATAAACACCTGCATCAGCTAGGCTGGGACTATGCTGCACACTAGAGAGCCTCGTCACGGGAAACACTCATGAAATATCCCCTAATTTGGCGACATATTTAAAATGTTTGCAGGAGAGTATACAGGCAGCTGACATGGGCAATGACCAATCACTACTTTCAAAGGACGACATTACTCGTCCATCTAGTTATCAGTTATCCATCTAGTTATTCACCCACACATGTCAAAGTCGAACCGCAATGCTGACGTTTCTTTACTCTGAGGTCCAACCATGCTAACGCAGTGGAGTTGCCAATTCATGTTCAACTGAGCTACGCAGGGTGCGTGGTAAGCGAGGGTCTCAATAGACTTCAATAGGAGTATGGTGGCGGGCGGCAAAACGCAAGTGGTGCGATTTGTGGTGCCCGCTCCTGTGAGCGGCGCCGCTGGCTTAGAGTTTGAGCTGCCACAAGATGAAATGAGTTGAAGTCTTGAGAGGCCGAAGCGCATGGTTGACCTATGAGCAGAGTACATCTTCTCCCACTAAGTTTTTTTTAATGACAACATTCCAGCTGACAAAAACCGTGACTGCTGGTAGACACTTTTTTTCTTTTTTTTCTTCTGCGGTTCAATTTTCGTCTTCAGTGTGTAAGTGCCTTTATCGCGGAGTGATCCTTCATGTCGAAGCCACTCAGCAGAGGCGGAGAACTGGTGAACTCTGATTTGCGGAGTGCGGGCACAGGTCACGTCAACATGGATATCTAATAGGTACGCATTCTCAGGAATTTCAATTATGACGGGTGTTTTCACATGTTTTTATGTTAAATGTTTATTAGGCTAGACTTCTGACATGTTGAAATATATTAAGCATTTGCCATTATAACTATGGAGAAATATTGTTTGTGAAGTATTCATTCTAAAGATGCACTCTCAAACGTTTATAATTTCAGACAGTTTTGAAAGTGGTGCTCATGAGCCAAAAGTGGTCCCATTTTTTTTTTGTGTGTACTAAGTTATGATTTTATTTTTGACCAAATGTGTGATATCATACAATCAAATCCCTGCAAAATGTTACGAGTTTGTTGTGCTTAAGATCCCGGACTGCATCTTTAATTTATGAAATTGTGATTTGAGGTGCATTTGGGATTATTCCGATGTTGGTGGCTGTGTGTTTTAATATCAATCGTCATCTCCATAATTTTCTAAATGTGTTAAATTAAATCTCTGGTAGACATAACATGCATTACATCCAATGTTAGTCTGCTACAGTACAGTGCCAGTTACATATGGGTGCATGCGTGCGCACACCCATACCTGAGTCTCCCCTTTTAATAATCTTCATTCTGCAACCTGACTCAGTGTTTACTGTGTTTGTTTGATTATTTATGGATACAAAATAAACTGAAATATCACATTTACATAAGAATTCAGACCCTTTACTCAGTACTTTGTTGATGGACCTTTGGCAGAGATTACAGCCTCAGAGATTACAGTAATCTAACTAACAATTCCAAAAAAAAAAAACTACTGTCTTATACACAGTCATAAGGATATATGAATGAGTGATTAGGCAAGATACAGTAGATCAAGTACAGTATATACATATATGCATAGTTAAAGTGGCTAGTGATACATGTATTACATAAGGATGCAGTCGATGATATAGAGTACAGTATCAACGTATGCATATGAGATGAACAATGTAGGGTAAGTAACATTATATAAGGTAGCATTGTTTAAAGTGGCTATGATATATTTACATAATTTCCCATCAATTCCCATGATTAAAGTGGCCAGTGAGTCTGGCTGTTTAACAGTCTGATGGCCTTGAGATAATCTTTGATTCTTGGCCTTCCTGACTCAGGTAGTTTGCCCCCGGTGATGCGTTGTGAGACCTCACTACCCTCTGGAGAATTGCAGTTGCCATACCAGGCGGTGATACACAGCTCTCGATTGTGCATCAGTTTGTGAGTGCTTTTGGTGACAAGAATTTCTTCAGCCTCCTGAGGTTGAAGAGGCGCTGCTGCGCCTTCCTCACGATAGTGGACCAATTCAGTTTGTCTGTGATGTGTATGCCGAGGAACTTAAAACTTGTTACCCTCTCCACTACTGTTCCATCGATGTGGATGGGGGGTGTTCCCTCTGCTGTTTCCTGAAGTCCACAATCATCTCCTTAGTTTTGTTGAGAGTGTCAGGGACGTTGTTGGTAATCAAGCCTACCACTGTTGTGTCGTCCGCAAACTTTGATTGATGGACCTGAACAGGGATTCAGAGCCCCAGTGTTTAGCGGGGAGGAGAGAAGCCTCACCTGACGAGCTTGGAGGGTACTATGGTGTTGAATGCCGAGCTGTAGTCGATGAACAGCATTCTGTCTTATTTGGGCGGTAAGCAAATTGGAGTGGGTCAAAGGGTGTCAGGTTGGAGGTGATATGGTCCTTGACTAGTCTCTCAAAGCACTTCATGATGACGGATGTGAGTTAAATAAATCGTTTAGCTCATTTACCTTAGCTTTCTTGGGAACAGGAACAATGGTGGCCCTCTTGAAGCATGTGGGAACAGCAGACTGGTATAGGGATTGCATGCTCTGAGGCGCGGCTGGGGATGCCGTCTGGGCCTGCAGCCTTGCGAGGGTTAACACGTTTAAATGCTTCCACGTGATGGAAGCAGTCTTGGAGTGTGGAGTCAGCTTGGTCGGACCAGCGTTGGACAGCGTTGGTCTTCTTGGGTATGACGCTACAAGCTTGGCGCACATATATTTGGGGAGTTTCTTCTCTCAAGCTCTGTCAAGTTGAATGGGGAGTGTCGCTGCACAGCTATTTTCAGGTCTTTCCAGAGATGTTAGATGGGGTTCAAATCCGGTCTCTGGCTGGGCCACTCAAGGACATTCAGAGACTTGTCCCGAAGCCACACCTGTGTTGTCTTGGCTGTGTGCTAATTAAATAAATACAAATGAAAAACTTTGGGTCGTTGTGCTGTTGGAAGGGGAACCTTTACCCCAGTCTGAGGTCCTGGGCGCTCTGGAGCAGGATTTCATCAAGCATCTCTCTGTACTTTGCACCATTTGTCTTTCCCTCTCCTGACTAGTCTCTCAGTCCCTGCCGCTGAGAAACATCCTCATAGCATGATGCTTTCACCACCATACTTCATTGTAGGGATGGTACCATGATTCCTCCAGACATAATGCTTGGTATTCAGGCTAAAGGGTTTAATCTTGGTTTCATCAGATAATCTTTTTTCTCATGGTCTGAGTCCTTTAGGTGTCTTTTAGCCCGCTTGGAGTTTGCCGTCATGCATTTTTACTGAGGAATGGCTTCCGTCTGTCAACTCTGCCCTAAAGGTCTGATTGGTGGAGTGATACAGAGATAGTTGTACTTCTGGAAGGTTCACGCATCTTCAGAGGTACTCTGGAGCTCTGTCAGAGTGACCATTGGTCTTGTTCACCTCCCTGACCAAGGCCCTTCTCCTCCAATTCCTCAGTTTGGCTGTGCAGCCAGCTCTAGAAGTCTTGGTTCCAAACTTCTTCCATTTAATAATGATGGAGGCCACTGTGTTCTTGGGGACCTTCAATTCTGCTGAAAAAATGTTGACACCCTTCCCCAGATCTGTGCCTTGGCACAATCCTGTCTCGGAGCTCTACAGAGAATTCCTTTGACCTCATGGCTTGATTTTTAAACTTCTTTTTTTTCCCCCCCTGACATGCACTGTCAACTGAGACCTTTTTTTATATAGATCGGTGTGTGCCTTTCCAAATCATGTTGAATCAATTGAATTTACCACAGTTGGACTCCCAAGTTATTGATCATCCTTGATGTTTCTATGGAAACAGGATGCACCTGAGCTAAATTGAGTCTCATAGCAAAGGGTGTGAATACTTGTATTTCTGTTTTTATTTTTGTTTGCAAAAAATTCTAAACCAATTTTCACTTTGGTTTATTTCATCCATTTTAGAATAAGAGTGCAACAAAATATGGAAAAAGCCAAGGGGTCTGAATGCACTGCATATATTAGTTTATTTAGAGGAGACAAACTAAGATGCATACACAACATACACCCCGAAACAATGTATGTTGTAGGAACATGCACAATTATGGGAGACAATTTCATTCAGAAGTTAATAATCTGGAATTATTGCACATCAATAGGAGAATGTCATTGATGTTTCTGTAAATATTGGGGTATCTAAGAACATGGATAATCAGTTTTTAGCGCTATCTGCTTCCCCCCTGCAGGAATGGACCTCAAACTAGGTCCTAGTCAGAGCCCTTGCCCAAAGATGGAAGCTGCCTAGTTGTGAAAGCGACAATTCCATTCCTGCTTCCAATGTGTAAGAAGAACTCTTCTGGCAGGTGTAAGGACCAGCTAGTGAGAGGAGGCTGGACTCTGCCCAACATTCTACATTTACTCAGTCAGTGTTTGAGAGAACATGTTAATAAAGAATTCCAGAACACTGTGAATTCTCAGAGACCGATGCTGAGAGACTCACCCTGCACCTCACTAGCTGTGGAGCTAGTGGAGTTTTTCATGGTGTACTAGTCATTGACTTTCCACTACTGAGCCTTATCTACATCTACCATGAGAAACACAGACAGTGGAGATGTTCTGTCTGTCTCCTGCTCAAATCAAATTTTATTTGTCACATACACATGGTTAGCAGATGTTAATGCGAGGGTAGCAAAACGCTTGTGCTTCTAGTTCCGACAATGCAGTAATAACCAACGAGTAATCTAGCTAACAATTCCAAAACTACTACCTTATACACACACACACGTGTAAAGGGATAAAGAATGGCCTTCCTGTGACATCGGGTGGTGTGCTCCATCAGTCTGCCTCGGTCCACTGCTCTGTCAGTCTCTCCCCCTCTGGGCGATCAGGTTGTGTCTAAGTGAAGTGTTTGTCTACAGGGCATGTTGGTAGAAGACTCCGGTGTAGGGTAGACCTGCTTGCTAGTTTGCTTCAAAAGTGTCTGCTAAATGACATGTAAATTCACCTGAATGTTCCTGCAGGTAGAACCCTATCATAGGACAATTTAAACTTCTTGGGCATTGATACCCTAGTTACACTGGGCCATTTTTCCTCCTGAGTGTTTGATTCAATATATATATATATATCATATTTGGGTTTAATGTGTAGCTAATGTATTGAATATATGGTTTACTGGATGTGCAGTGTTTTGAACTTTCTATAACATTTTTGGTAACGTGAATACATTTCTGTGCCAATGTAACAGTACAACTTTAGTCCGTCCCCTCGCCCATACCCGGGCTTGAACCAGGGACCCTCTACACACATCAACAACTGACACCCACGAAGCATCGTTACCCATCTCTCCACAAAAGCTGCAGCCCTTGCAGAGCAAGGGGAACCACTACTTCAAGGTCTCAGCAAGTGACGTCAGCGATTGAAACGCTATTAGCGCGTACCACCGTTAACTAGCTAGCCTTTTCACATCCATTACACCAACAGGTAACATACTAGGAGCTACTTTAGAGTTACTATGTACGATGTGCATACAGTCTATGTTCGAACGGAGACTGGTATCTAAAGAAATGTCGTCTAAAGGCAAGGAGAAAAACATGTTAATAGCTACTGAAGAAAAAACACTGCAACAGCTAGAGTTTAGTCTTCTCTCATCCCTGTTTTCTGTGTCATTTTGTCAAGGCATATGATTAATGCGTTAGACTACACATAGAAAAAAGGGTTATTTGGCTTTCCCCACAGGAGAACTCTTTTTGGCTATCCGTACATTTAAAAAAAAAAGAAAATGTTGATGTTTAGTTTATATGGGATTTGAAATGATTTTTTACCTTTTGATACTTAAGTATATTTAAAAACGAATACTTCTAGACTTTTACTCGTATTTTGCTGGATCAATTTTACTTGAGTCATTTTCTATTAAGGTATCTTTACTTTGAGAGTGAGAGACTCTCCCCTATTTGACATTGATAACACCATCACTGTGAAACTATCCCCTGCACTAATAATGATAAACTCAGCCCTGTTGGTCATTACCCCGGTCAATCACCAACTAGCTGTTCATTGCCTAACTTTTGTTAACCCCTAAAAAGGACAACTGGGTATTTTCTAGAAAGTAAAGCTGAGGGAAGCACTTTGCTAAATATAACATGTTTACATGCGTTTCCTGTTGTTTCAAATGGTCATTTTTAGCTGCTCTGCAGTGATACACATTATTGTAAAAATCAAACACAGATTCAACCACAAAGACCAGGGAGGTTTTCCAATGCCTTGCAAAGAAAGGCACCTAAAAATGTAAAAACCGCTGACTTTCAATATCCCTTTGAGCATGGTGAAGTTATTAATTACACTGGATGGTGAATCAATGCACCCAGTCTTTACAAAGATACAGGACTCATTTGCTGCAGAGGAAGGAAATTGCTCAGGGATTTTCCTGGGAGGCCAATGGTGACTTTAAAACAGTTACAGAGTTTAATAGTTGTGATAGGAGAAAACTGAGGATGGATCAACAACATTGGAGTTACTCCACAATACTAACCTACATGACACGGTGAAAAGGAAGCCTTCACACAATACAAATATTCCAAAACATGCTGTTTGCAATAAGGCACTAAAGTAAATCTGCCAAAACTTTGTCCTGAATACAAAGTGTTATGTATTTGGTCTGTACCCGCTTTAAGTTAGTTTTAACAGTGGCCAAGTAGGATACTGTGGCTATTTGATCATAATGTACCATCAAAAACAATGGAGAAAATGCAACCCATAACATTTTAACATGGAAAAAGTTATCTCGTTCAGCCGACTGTAGCAAGCAATGTGTGGTGCTCAATGTAAGCCTACATTCCATCCAACTTTTGGGGGGAAAAAACTTGCAGGGTGTCACGACCTCTGCTGAAGTTGGCTCCCCTGCCTGTTCGGGAGGTGCTCAGCAGTCCTTGTCACCGGCCTACTAGCCGCCACCGATTCCTTTTCCCTTTTTCTGTTGGTTTTGTCTTATTAGTTGCACCTGTGTCTAATTGTGTTTTTCTGATGTGCTTCCTTATTTAAGGCTAGTGAACCCGCCCCTGTTTTGCTCCAGACCGTGTACTCTGTGTTTTGGGTTGGTCAGTATTTTTCGCGCCCTGTGTTTTGGCCATTGGATTTTGGTGCCATATTAAAGTGCACATTTCCCTGTGAAGCTCTCTGCGCCTGATTCTTACCTCACACACTCAGTCCCTCGTGACACGGGGCTTGACATTAACCTGTTTATCCACTTGTCCTTCAGATAGGGAAGTGACTGAAAATATTGTGGCCTACGATACCAGAAACCACTTTACAAAATAAGGTGCATTATTATTCCCACAATATTATTACAGAGAATCAGATACATTATGCTACCCTCTGCCTACTCATCTTATTCAAGCCTGTCTCAAAATACAACACTGCCCCTTTAGGACAATAAAAAGCCATTTTACCTGAATAGCTTTTCAAAGATGTCTCGAAAAGCACGTTTTATGCTCTTGTAGGAAACATTCACTCCCCCATTTGCTGACTACAAATGATCTATAACTGGGCTAATAACTCACTAACTAGCAAAGGATAGAAACAAAATGTTTGATCCCTTTGATCTCAAAACAGGCACATTTACTCAAGACCGATCATGCTGTAAATACAGTCCAATTCAAAGTAAATGGCACAGATCCATATATGGAAATGGTCTATTTACATATAGGCCTACTGCAGCTCTTTTGGATATGCTGCACTGGTCTGTGTAGTCTGTCTAGTGTACTGGCTGAGTCATGCACAATAGAATCCTAGTCCGAAGCGCTCTGCCTACAACATTTCTTGTATAGTTCTTCTCGTTTAGGTATGTTGCGTTGAAAGTGGCTAAAGCTGCTGTTGATTCGATCACAATTGCCAAAGTAAAGGGAAACGTTGATCGTGTTAACTAACGGAAAACTCTCGAAAGTGAATGAAGTTCAATCTCTGGCTTCTTTCCGTGGGCTGATATTTCTTCTGTGAGGCAGTCTCAGGCTACTGCGCAGGCACGCAGTTTAGAGGGAATATTGCTGAGTACCACTCTAAACATTTTCAAGCATGGTGGTTGCTGCAACATGTTATGGGTATGCTTGTCATTGGCAAGGACTAGGGAGTTTTTTTTAGGATAAAAAAAGTAACGGAATGGAGCTAAGCACAGACAAAATCCTAGAGGAAAACCTGGTTCAGTCTGCTTTCCACCAGACACTTGGAGACAAATTCAACTTTCAGCAGGACAATAACCCAAAACACAAGGCCAAATATCCACTGGAGTTGTTTACCAAGATGACATTGAATGTTCCTGAGTGGCTTATTTACATTTTTGGCATGAATATCTATGACAAGACTTGAAAATGGCTGTCTAGCAATGATCAACAACCAACTTGACAGAGTTTGAAGAATAATGGGCAAATATTGAACAATCCTGGTGTGAAAAGCTTTTAGAGTCTTACCTAGAAAGACTGACAGTTGTAATCGTTGCCAAAGGTGATTCTATTGACTCGGGGTGTTGAAGCTAAACAACATAATATTTTATTTTCCATTTAATAACACATTTGTATTTTTCTTCCACTTTAAAATTACAGTATTTTGTTTAAATCATTCACCAAAAAATGACACTTAAGTCCATTCGAGACAGTATGCACATTCGTGAGGCTAGCATCTCCATTGAACACAGGTGGTGGATGTCAACACCCCTCATGAATATTTTAAAAAGTGTTAAAATAACAACATGTATCCACCAAAGAGGGGAATAGGCATGAGCTTGACAGCCCGCCGTTCCGCTCGGTGGACAATGAATCCCATTGTTAGGGGAAAACACAAGTATCTTGTCATTATATCCAGTATCTCCACACACACACACACACACACACACACACACACACACACACAAGCGGAACACATGTGGATGAAAGTTGGGGGAAGGGATTTTTCACGTGGGCGTAGGATCTCGACTGTAGTTTGAGTTTATTGATTCTAGCAGATAAGTTATGGAGAATTTATATCATTAACACATTTCTCACTTAAAGTACATAATACGTGGAGCTTTACCAGAGACTGAAGAGGAAGTGAGACATCCCACTCGCTGTTTTTTTTCTGGTTCAAGGAAAGTCGATCAACTAACTAGATCAGACCCAGCTGCTATTGCATTGGTGTCTATGGAAGACTACACCATTAAAAGTAGACTTGAACTGACCATTATTTTCAATGGGAAATGGCCTGAGTTCACTATCTTCATTTATCCACCATATACTTCCCAGTGCTCTGCTGGTCACGACTTTTGCCTAGTTTGAAGGCTCTCTTTCTTAGAAGCCAGCTTCAATGTATCGGCTATTCAGTTTGCTATTTTTGTCAGTTACTTCTATACAATTGTGTGTATGTTTCACGGTGACGGGCATTGAAGGAGTGTATCATACAAAACGCTGATAAAGTTGAGGCAACACAACAATAGATACAACACATTTGACATATTTTATTCTAGATGTATTAGAGTTGATTTATACCTCATCCACATGGGTTGGACACTGACATTCATGAATAAACAAAAGGGATTTCCTTGACAAAAAAAACATTTGAAAATGATTCATTTGCACATAGAAGCACTAAACACCAATGGTCCGATCCTCATTAGATCATGTAACATTACATGATAGCCCGCCATTTTGTTGAAATCCTGAATAAGTCGTTCTTCAACAGCTCAGAACAGGTGCATGGAGAATAGTTCTATGCATATCCCTTCAAAGGCTATTTGTTGTGGTGCAAAGCATGTCAGAAAACCCATTTGTATTTGTCTCGTGGGCTAAACTCATTTGCCATGTCTCTAGAGGAACAGGATAATGCCACAACCCTTGTGGGGAATACTGGAAAATCACAATATTAGACTTGGTTATGTATAAAAAGATACTTGACTATTTACAAAATTCAAGTTTGTATTTCTACAAAGTAAAAGTGCATCAAAATGATGAATTTATTCCATGTATTTTCCTCCAATGGAGATACGGTAGGACTAGTATGAGAGGAGAGGGGAAGGAACGTGGGATCTCCAAAACAGAAGGTCTTTTCTTGGGACTTACAAAAAAAACTGTTCTCTGGAAACAAAGTTCTCTGGAAAGAAAAGCACCAGAGAGGTTCTTGAATGTGGACAATTGTTGTCCTGGTGTCTTGGAGATTTTCAGTTCACAATACCATTCTCTAAAAGTCACTTGGGTAGAGTCACATTTACTGGCACATGCCGCCAACTTCTTCGTCTTTGTGTTTCTCTCCAGAAGTATGTACTGTACATGTCAGCGCAGTCGGCCATAGTAAGCCAATATTGCCGCCTGCAGTTGGCACAGCACCTTGAGGTTTCTTCTTGTACAGTGTACAGTTATCTCAAAATAAAGCCTACCAATGTGAATCAAATTTAAGCTGCTTGCCTCAGAATCATTGTCTGACTATAACTGCAGCATTTTCTAAGTTAGTCATTATTACACCAATACGAATGGACTCATCAACCAAAATATCTCTACATCGCTCTTCAATGTGGTCAGGAGGAAGGGTGCCATTGTCTAGATACAGGGTAGAGGTTAGAGGTGGGTAACCATGGGGAAGGGTGTCTAGCTAAAGGGTAGAGGTCAGAGGTGGGTAACCAGGAGCAGTGTGGGTGGAGGTTAGAGGTGGGTAACCAGGGGCAGTGTGGGTAGAGGTTAGAGGTGGGTAACCATGGGGAAGGGTGCCTAGATACAGGGTAGAGGTTAGAGGTGGGTAACCATGGGGAAGGGTGCCTAGATACAGGGTAGAGGTTAGAGGTGGGTAACCAGGGGCAGTGTGGGTAGAGGTTAGAGGTGGGTAACCATGGGGAAGGGTGTCTAGCTAAAGGGTAGAGGTTAGAGGTGGGTAACCATGGGGAAGGGTGTCTAGATACAGGGTAGAGGTTAGAGGTGGGTAACCAGGGGCAGTGTGGGTGGAGGTTAGAGGTGGGTAACCATGGGGAAGGGTGTCTAGATACAGGGTAGAGGTTAGAGGTGGGTAACCAGGGGCAGTGTGGGTAGAGGTTAGAGGTGGGTAACCATGGGGAAGGGTGTCTAGATACAGGGTAGAGGTTAGAGGTGGGTAACCATGGGGAAGGGTGCCTAGATACAGGGTAGAGGTTAGAGGTGGGTAACCATGGGGAAGGGTGTCTAGATACAGGGTAGAGGTTAGAGGTGGGTAACCATGGGGAAGGGTGTCAAGGTAAAGGGTAGAGGTCAGAGGTGGGTAACCAGGGGCAGTGTGGGTGGAGGTTAGAGGTGGGTTACCATGGGGAAGGGTGTCTAGCTAAAGTGTAGAGGTCAGAGGTGGGTATCCAGGGGCAGTGTGGGTGGAGGTTAGAGGTGGGTAACCATGGGGAAGGGTGTCTAGCTAAACGGTAGAGGTTAGAGGTGGGTAACCAGGGGCAGTGTGGGTTGAGGTTAGAGGTGGGTAACCATGGGGAAGGGTGTCTAGATACAGGGTAGAGGTTAGAGGTGGGTAACCATGGGGAAGGGTACCTAGATACAGGGTAGAGGTTAGAGGTGGGTAACCAGGGTCAGTGTGGGAGGAGGTTAGAGGTGGGTAACCAGGGTCAGTGTGGGTAGAGGTTAGAGGTGGGTAACTAGGGGCAGTGTGGGTGGAGGTTAGAGGTGGGTAACCATGGGGAAGGGTGCCTAGATACAGGGTAGAGGTTAGAGGTGGGTAACCATGGGGAAGGTTAGGTGTAACTAGATAGCTAAAGGGTAGAGGTTAGAGGTGGGTAACCAGGGGCAGTGTGGGTGGAGGTTAGAGGTGGGTAACCATGGGGAAGGTTGTCTAGCTAAAGGGTAGAGGTCAGAGGTCAGGGTCAGGTAAAGGGGGAGGCAGGTCAGGTTAGAGGTGGGTGGGGAAGGGGTAACCAGGGGGGGGCAGTGTGGGTGGAGGTTAGAGGTGGGTAACCATGGGGAAGGGTGTCTAGCTAAAGGGTAGAGTCAGAGGTGGGTAACCAGGGGCAGTGTGGGTGGGGAAGGTTAAAGGGTAGGTGGGTAACCAGGGGCAGTGTGGGTAGAGGTTAGAGGTGGGTAACCAGGGGCAGTGTGGGTAGGTGGAGGTTAGAGGTGGGTAACCATGGGGAAGGGTGTCAAGGTAAAGGGTAGAGGTCAGAGGTGGGTAACCAGGGGCAGTGTGGGTGGAGGTTAGAGGTGGGTTACCATGGGAATGGGGAAGGGTGTCTAGCTAGAGGTCAGAGGTGGGTATCCAGGGGCAGAGTGGGTGGAGGTTAGAGGTGGGTAACCATGGGGAAGGGTGGATGGGGAAGAGGTCAGAGGTGGGTAACCATGGGGAGAGGTGGGTGTCTAGATACAGGGTAGAAGAGGTGGGTAACCAGGGGCAGTGTGGGTGGAGGTTAGAGGTGGGTAACCATGGGGAAGGGTGTCTAGCTAAAGGGTAGAGGTCAGAGGTGGGTAACCAGGGGCAGTGTAGGTGGAGGTCAGAGGTGGGTAACCAGGGGGAAGGGTATCTAGCTAAAGGGTAGAGGTCAGAGGTGGGTAACCAGGGGCAGTGTGGGTGGAGGTTAGAGGTGGGTAACCATGGGGAAGGGTGCCTAGATACAGGGTAGAGTTAGAGGTGGGTGGGGAACCTAGATACAGGGTAGAGGTTAGAGGTGGGTAACTAGGGGCAGTGTGGGTAGAGGTTAGAGGTGGGTAACCATGGGGAAGGGTGTCAAGGTAAAGGGTAGAGGTCAGAGGTGGGTATCCAGGGGCAGTGTGGGTGGAGGTTAGAGGTGGGTAACCATGGGGAAGGGTGTCTAGCTAAAGGGTAGAGGTCAGAGGAGGGTAACCAGGGTCAGTGTGGGAGGAGGTCAGAGGTGGGTAACCAGGGGCAGTGTAGGTGGAGGTTAGAGGGGGGTAACCATGGTGAAGGGTGTCTAGCTAAAGGGTAGAGATCAGAGGTGGGTAACCAGGGGCAGTGTGGGTAAAGGTTAGAGGTGGGTAACCAGGGGCAGTGTGGGTAGAGGTTAGAGGTGGGTAACTAGGGGCAGTGTGGGTAGAGGTTAGAGGTGGGTAACCATGGGGAAGGGTGTGTAGAGGTCAGAGGTGGGTAACCAGGGGCAGTGTGTGGGTGGAGGTTAGGGTGGGTAACCATGGGGAAGGGTCAGCTAAAGGGTAGAGGTCAGAGGTGGGTAAGTGTGGGAGGAGGTCAGAGGTGGGTAACCAGGGGCAGTGTGGGTGGAGGTTAGAGGTGGGTAACCATGGGGAAGGGTGTCTAGCTAAAGGGTAGAGGTCAGAGGTGGGTAACCAGGGGCAGTGTGGGTGGAGGTTAGAGGTGGGTAACCATGGGGAAGGGTGTCTAGCTAAAGGGTAGAGGTCAGAGGTGGGTAACCAGGGGCAGTGTAGGTGGAGGTTAGAGGTGGGTAACCATGGGGAAGGGTGCCTAGATACAGGGTAGAGGTTAGAGGTGGGTAACCAGGGGCAGTGTGGGTGGAGGTTAGAGGTGGGTAACCATGGGGAAGGGTGTCTAGCTAAAGGGTAGAGGTCAGAGGTGGGTAACCAGGGGCAGTGTAGGTGGAGGTCAGAGGTGGGTATCCAGGGGGAAGGGTATCTAGCTAAAGGGTAGAGGTCAGAGGTGGGTAACTAGGGGCAGTGTGGGTGGAGGTTAGAGGTGGGTAACCATGGGGAAGGGTGCCTAGATACAGGGTAGAGATTAGAGGTGGGTAACCATGGGGAAGGGTGCCTAGATACAGGGTAGAGGTTAGAGGTGGGTAACCAGGGGCAGTGTGGGTGGAGGTTAGAGGTGGGTAACCATGGGGAAGGGTGTCTAGCTAAAGGGAAGAGGTCAGAGGTGGGTAACCAGGGGCAGTGTAGGTGGAGGTTAGAGATGGGTAACCATGGGGAAGGGTGTCTAGCTAAAGGGTAGAGGTCAGAGGAGGGTAACCAGGGTCAGTGTGGGAGGAGGTCAGAGGTGGGTAACCAGGGGCAGTGTAGGTGGAGGTTAGAGGTGGGTAACCATGGGGAAGGGTGTCTAGCTAAAGGGTAGAGATCAGAGGTGGGTAACCAGGGGCAGTGTGGGTAAAGGTTAGAGGTGGGTAACCAGGGGCAGTGTGGGTAGAGGTTAGAGGTGGGTAACTAGGGGCAGTGTGGGTAGAGGTTAGAGGTGGGTAACCATGGGGAAGGGTGTCAAGGTAAAGGGTAGAGGTCAGAGGTGGGTAACCAGGGGCAGTGTGGGTGGAGGTTAGAGGTGGGTTACCATGGGGAAGGGTGTCTAGCTAAAGGGTAGAGGTCAGAGGTGGGTATCCAGGGGCAGTGTGGGTGGAGGTTAGAGGTGGGTAACCATGGGGAAGGGTGTCTAGCTAAAGGGTAGAGGTCAGAGGTGGGTAACCAGGGGCAGTGTAGGTGGAGGTCAGCGGTGGGTAACCAGGGGGAAGGGTATCTAGCTAAAGGGTAGAGGTCAGAGGTGGGTAACTAGGGGCAGTGTGGGTGGAGGTTAGAGGTGGGTAACCATGGGGAAGGGTGCCTAGATACAGGGTAGAGATTAGAGGTGGGTAACCATGGGGAAGGGTGCCTAGATACAGGGTAGAGGTTAGAGGTGGGTAACCAGGGGCAGTGTGGGTGGAGGTTAGAGGTGGGTAACCATGGGGAAGGGTGTCTAGCTAAAGGGTAGAGGTCAGAGGAGGGTAACCAGGGTCAGTGTGGGAGGAGGTCAGAGGTGGGTAACCAGGGGCAGTGTAGGTGGAGGTTAGAGGTGGGTAACCATGGGGAAGGGTGTCTAGCTAAAGGGTACAGATCAGAGGTGGGTAACCAGGGGCAGTGTGGGTAGAGATTAGAGGTGGGTAACCATGGGGAAGGGTGTCAAGGTAAAGGTTAGAGGTCAGAGGTGGGTAACCAGGGGCAGTGTGGGTGGAGGTTAGAGGTGGGTTACCATGGGGAAGGGTGTCTAGCTAAAGGGTAGAGGTCAGAGGTGGGTATCCAAGGGCAGTGTGGGTGGAGGTTAGAGGTGGGTAACCATGGGGAAGGGTGTCTAGCTAAACGGTAGAGGTTAGAGGTGGGTAACCAGTGGCAGTGTGGGTTGAGGTTAGAGGTGGGTAACCATGGGGAAGGGTGTCTCGCTAAACGGTAGAGGTTAGAGGTGGGTAACCAGGGGCAGTGTGGGTAGAGGTTAGAGGTGGGTAACCAGGGGCAGTGTGGGTAGAGGTTAGAGGTGGGTAACCAGGGACAGTGTGGGTAGAGGTTAGAGGTGGGTAACCAGGGGGAAGGGTATCTAGTTAAAGGGTAGAGGTCAGAGGTGGGTAACCAGGGGCAGTGTGGGTGGAGGTTAGATGTGGGTAACCATGGGGAAGGGTGTCTAGCTAAAGGGTAGAGGTCAGAGGTGGGTAACCAGGGGCAGTGTGGGTGGAGGTTAGAGGTGGGTAACCATGGGGAAGGGTGTCTAGCTAAAGGGTAGAGGTCAGAGGTGGGTATGGGTAACCAGGCACCGAGGAGGGTCCAGTAGTCTCAGCAGTACAGTGGAGGGCAGGGCATTATGGTTGGTAGTGCTAACGTCTCATGGGTCATACAGGTACAGTCGGTCATCCAGTGCACTGAGCAGGTCTTGATCTGACGGTCTCATCTTGCAGAGCCTTCTGGATTGTACCGCTGTAGTGTCGGGGGGGATGGGACAGTCCCTGAGTGTTGGTTCCCCTGTGTGTGTGTGTGATGGCTGGTCCCTCGCCTGCGTTAGTTACCGCTCCTCTGCCACCTTTCCATTGGTCTCCTGCTCATTCTCTTCTCTCCTCTTCTGCCTCTGGAAGAAGCCAAGCTTGGAGGAGGAGGGAGAAGTGAGATTGAGAGGCATAGATACTTCTAGATCGTTTTCATAGAAACAATCTTAGCTGGCTTTATCAGTGTGGGGCATGCTGTTTCTTAGTGGGAAAATACATACAATAATGTACAATCATTCTTTGCCAGAAGAGGGCAGAAGAGGGCAGTGTCGTCCACTATTACACTGCAGTTACAACACCTTCTAGAGTTAAAATACTCCTACTGAATTTAGAGAAAGAACCTGAGTGTACCTGAAATGGCACACTATGCTTACTGTCACTTCTGCATCCAGGACAGTACAATTACAGGTGCAATCTGGTAATTATCTATCTAGTTTAAACAAACACAAATCCTGTTACTGTAAACTCACTATCTAGATATAATCATGTCCATGATAAATGTATATTGTGATCATCATGCCGTTGTAATGTTTGTACATGATGAGAGCTCCAGGGTAGTAGGGCAGGGCTTACCTTCCATAGAGCTAGGCTGAGCAGGGACAGCAGTAACAACCCTCCCAGTGTGCTCCCAATGATAATCCAGATTGAGATTCTGTAATCCCCTTCTTTCCTAATCTCCAGGATTATCTGTGGAAACAAGCACACAAAACAAGACAAAATGGCACCCCGATCAAATAACAAAAGCTGATCCTAATTCAGTTTACACGTCAGACTGCAGTAGATAACAGATTAAGTCTACTATTGGGAATCTTACTACATGTTGCTTTTCTCTACCATTGGAAGACTTTCAAAGGGCAGATTCTAGGGTTTTTAAAAGCAACTGGTGCCTCTAAAGCTCTTGGACACACATATGCAGATCTGTCTTGCGTGATGCTTTGTGGGTCAGTGTTAACACGGTGTCATCTTGCGTGATGCTTTGTGGGTCAGTGTTAACACGGTGTCATCTTGCGTGATGCTTTGTGGGTCAGTGTTAACACGGTGTCATCTTGCGTGATGCTTTGTGGGTCAGTGTTAACACGGTGTCATCTTGCGTGATGCTTTGTGGGTCAGTGTTAACACGGTGTCATCTTGCGTGATGCTTTGTGGGTCATGGTGTCATCTTGTGTGGATCACCGGTTTGACTGGAATTCCATCTGACCAACGATGCATTCAGAATAAAATGTCTCCATGCTCTCTTTCCCTGTGGAGTCTCGTCAAAAGCAGAGATGAAGGGAACTGGTTGTGCTTCTAAGAGCGCTGAGTTGAGTGCATAACAACTTTGTGTGACTGGTTGTTGCTTAACTCTAAATATTGGCCTATAGGTGGCAGCAAAGAGCAGTGTATGGGAGAACAGGGCTACACCACATGTGTTGCTGTTGGTCCTTTCGGTCCTTAAGCACCATGCAGTCAATCATGTGTGTTAGAATAACAGCCTTGGCTGTGAGGATTCTGCATAGCTCTTAGGAGCTCATTTGTAGAACACGAACTGCAACTATAGTGAGAAGTAGTCTAGTCTCTTGGCCAGGCTGCTATTGAAAATACTACTTTTCAATCGAATGAATGAATGAATGACTCTATAGAAAAGGTGACACACTGAAGTGTGTCTTGACTCGGAGTGTTTTGTACTCACATGTCTGACAGGCCTTTCTTCATGAAGAAACATGGGGCTTGAAGGTGGAAGTTCTACTGTTGCACTCGTCACCAGTTCCAGGACTTTGAACCTCAGCTGGTGTTGTAACAGAGGGTGAATGAACACAACAGGAAGTTAACGTCTCACAGACATGCTCAAGGAGTGTAGGATTTAGCCGTGGAATACGATATACTCACAGCATGCAAGGCGTCCAACCTCAATGCCCCCCTGATTCTGACGCTGACTTCCTTGTAGGGGTTCAGGTTGACAGTGCATTGGACCGGCAGAGGCAGAGTATTGGACTGGTTCTGAATAGAGGCCAAACACAAGCTTGTTAGTTAAGAATGTTCCATTATTTAGGTAAGCTAGTTGAAATCATATGGTGTGGGTGGGTTACCAGACGTGAGACTCGAGAGAAGTCTTCTGGGGACGCCCTGCTCTGTGCCACATGTTGAGGGGGTATGCAGTGGGTGCCGTCTGTCTAAGGAGACAGAATTACATCTCCGTTAGAACCGAGACAGTATGAGTACACACTTGGTGGTCTCTCAAAGGAAGCAGACCATTCCTTGGCCAGATTTTTAAGTCCTCTCACTTTGTCAATATGGAAGTCCGATATCTGCAACAACTGGTTCCCGTTTTTGGTCATCTCTGGAATTTCTATATTCAACTGCAGGTCCGTCACGGGAAAGAAGCCCAGGTTCTGAATCTGGGAGAAATATAGGGCACTAATTCAGTCTTAACTCAAGCAATAAAAAAATAGTTGGGGTATTTTGTAAATGTAATTGCAATATACAGTATTTCTACACTGTAAAGACAATTGATTGTTGCGTGGTTGATGAATGATTGTGCCGCAACCCTGTGTGTTGTGACCTTTCACCCTCACCTGGAAGGTGAAGTTGAATGGAGGACCAATATTTCCTGGTATCTCCAAGGAGAGGTCTGCTTTGATTTCACAGCCAGAGGGGTTGGAGTCCCTTTACGGAGAAAGGAAGGTGATACACTCATGTACAGTGGCATGGTAGCCTAGTGGTTAGAGCGTTGGTCTAGTAACCGGAAGGTTGCAAGTTCAAACCCCCGAGCTGACAAGGTACAAATCTGTCGTTCTGCCCCTGAACAAGCAGTTCATTGAAAATAAGAATTTGTTCTTAACTGACTTGCCTAGTTAAATAAAGATAAAATAAAAATATCTGTATACTGTATATCTAACGTTTGCCATTGGGTCTGTGCAACACTAAATCAACATTGAATCCGTCAGTTCCAGTGACAGGGAATCGCTATGATAGTTAACTGTTTTATTTTACAAGAGTTTGATGAGTTTATTTAAGGAGAGTGACAGAAGGAGAAGGAATGTTAGAGAGGATATTGTGACAAAGACAAACCTTGTAAATAGGAGGTCAGCCTCGTATTTCAGCGGGTGAAAGATGTCGTTGAAATTGTCTTCTAAGGTAACCTCCTCTCCGTCACTGCAGAGAAAAGAAATGCATTTCAACTAATCTGGCATGCCAAACTCACATCTCAATGGGACTGCATGCCAAGTGACCCTTGGATGACGAGAACATATTTCAGAGATGTTATAGCTCAGTTTCTGTCTGTCCTGTTTCTCACTGGTTGGATCTGTAGTCTGTGGTTAGTGTGATGAATCAGTTCATTGTTGAAATGCTGATTGAGATTCAGTATCTGCAGGTTTTCACCCTCTTTTCACCCTCACCCTGATTAGTGACTGTTTGACACCACCCTCATCTGTTGATTAGTGACTGTTTGACACCACCCTCATCTGTTGATTAGTGACTGTTTGACACCACCCTCATCTGTTGATTAGTGACTGTTTGACACCACCCTCATCTGTTGATTAGTGACTGTTTGACACCACCCTCATCTGTTGATTAGTGACTGTTTGACACCACCCTCATCTGTTGATTAGTGACCACCCCTCATCTGTTGATTAGTGACTGTTTGACACCACCCTCATCTGTTGATTAGTGACTGTTTGCACCACCCTCATCTGTTGATGAGTGACTGTTTGGCACCACCCTCATCTGTTGATGAGTGACTGTTTGGCACCACCCTCATCTGTTGATGAGTGACTGTTTGGCACCACCCTCATCTGTTTTTGAGTGACTGTTTGGCACCACCCTCATCTGTTGATTAGTGACTGTTTGACACCACCCTCATCTGTTGATTAGTGACTGTTTGACACCACCCTCATCTGTTGATTAGTGACTGTTTGGCACCACCCTCATCTGATTAGTGAGTGACTGTTTGTGACACCACCCTCATCTGTTGATGAGTGACTGTTTGGCACCACCCTCATCTGTTGATGAGTGACTGTTTGGCACCACCCTCATCTGTTGATGAGTGACTGTTTGGCACCACCCTCATCTGTTGATGAGTGACTGTTTGGCACCACCCTCATCTGTTGATTAGTGACTGTTTGACACCACCCTCATCTGTTGATTAGTGACTGTTTGACACCACCCTCATCTGTTGATTAGTGACTGTTTGACACTAGGAAAGTCAGGAGAGCAGAAACTCCTGAGCTAAGAACATTAGCTCATTATCTCACCTGGTCATAACTGTAAAAAATAATATTTATCAGACAAAGTGTTTAAAAAACGGTTAAATATTTGAAGTGGTTTAGTGCGCCCTCACCTGCTGGCTTCTAGAATGACTCGTACGTGGTCCAGGAACACTGATCGGCTGAACTCAAACTCCAGGCGGAAAGATACCTACGTGGGGGACGACCAGAGAGAGTATTATAGTACCACGATGACAATGTTTCCAGATATTAATTTACTGTAGTCATTTCTCTCACAGGAAATATCATGCCTTTGCGTCATTGTAAATAACTTTGTGGGTCAAAGCTTTTTTCCTTGTGTAATTCTTTGACAGTCTTAACTCAGTTCTGTCAACATCGCTGATTTGGTCGTTACAGTGCTCGTACTAGTCACATTACCCATAAGTTTTGCCACAACAGAACAGTCAGAACATGCATACAGGTGTGGACACAGAGTAGAGCTGAGCTGAGAGCAGTAGCACTGGGTGAGGGTTCTCCTGGATATAAACCATTTCCAAACTGTACGCTCCCTCAGTCCCCAGCCTCTGACAATAATACATCCCACATTAGGGATTAAAGAGAGAAGCCTGCAATAACCTGGACTAAGTCCTTGGCCCAGGACCCAAGGAGCCTGCAGCCCTGTTGGTACCAAACTAAGAACCAGGGCATTTCCCCTCTGAAGACCAAGCACTGAACATATGTACAATTACTGTACTGCCAACATGGATGGGTTCAATGGAGACGCACTGTAGCTACCGTGAGTTCACATATGTCTGATTCTAAATCAACCCTTAAAACCTAGGAACCTTGTACCTTCATGTAGATGTAAACAGATTGGATATGGACAGTAGGTGAGAGTGGAGTGTTTTACATTCAGCATCACTACGTCAAGAGAAATAATATCTACATATATTTCAGGATGTTATGTATAATAACCAGGGTCGGTAGTCATTTAGGCAGGTTACCTTAGTGTTCTTGGGCACAGGGACTATGGTGGTCTGCTTGAAACATGTAGGTATTACAGACTCGGTCAGGGAGAGGTTGAAAATATCAGTGAAAACACTTGCCAGTTGGTCAGCACATGCTCACTGTACACGTCCTGGTAATCCGTCTGGCCCAGAGGCCTTGTGAATGTTGACCTGTTTAAAGGTCTTACTCACATCGGCTGCGGAGAGCGTGATCACACAGTCGTCCAGAACAGCTGATGCTCTCATGCATGTTTCAGTGTTACTTGCCTTATAGCGAGCATATAAGTTATTTAGCTCTTCTGGTAGGCTCGTGTCACTGGGCAGCTCTTGGCTGTGCTTCCCTTTTTACCATGTAATAGTTTGCAGGCCCTGCCACATCCGACGAGCATCAGAGCCGATGTAGTACGATTCAATCTTAGTCCTGTATTGCCGCTTTGTCTGTTTGATGGTTCGTCTGAGGGCATAGCGGGATTTCTTATAAGCTTCCGGGTTAGGTTCCCGCTCCTTGAAAGCGGCAGCTCTACCCTTTAGCTCAGTGCGAATGTTGCCTGTAATCCATGGCTTCTGGTTGTGGTATGCACGTACAGTCATGTGGGGACGACGTCCTCGATGCACTTATTGATGAAGCCAGTGACTGGTGTGGTGTACTCCTCAATGCCATCGGTAGAATCACGGAATATATTCCAATCTGTGCTAGCAAAACAGTCTTGTAGCTTAGCATCTGCTTCATCTGACCACTTTTTATAGACTGAGTCACTGGTGCCTCATGCTTTAATTTTTGCTTGTAAGCAGGAATCAGGAGGACAGAATTTTGGTCAGATTTGCCAAATGGAGGGCGAGGGAGACCTTCTCTGTGAGTGGAGTTAAGGTGGTCTAGAATTGTTTCCTCTCTGGTTGCACATTTAACATGCTGACATAAATGAGGTAAAACTGTTTTAAGTTTCACCTGCATTAAAGTCCCCGGCCGCTAGGAGCGCCGCCTCTGGATGAGCGTTTTCCTGTTTGCTTGTGGCAGTATGTGCGGTTTACGTGCCAGCATCGGTCTGTGGACGTATGTAGACAGCTACGATAAATATAGATAAACTCTCTAGGAAGAGAGAGAGAGACTCTACCTCAGGCGAGCAAACCTTGAGACTTCCTTAGATATCGTGCACCAGCTGTTTATACATATGCATAGTCCCCCGCCTCGTGTCTTCCCAGAGGCTGCTGTTCTATCCTGCCGATAGAATGTATAACTGTTTCCTGCTCCAGCAAAATCGCAGTTCAGATGTCCAGAAGCTCTTTTCGGTCATAAGAGACGGTAGCAGCAACATTATGCACAAAACCAAATGCGAACAACGTGAAAACACGGACAAAATAGCATGATTGGTTAAGAGCCGATAAGACGGCAGCCCCCCCCTCCGGTGCCATCACTACTACATCACCCCTCCGGTGCCATCACTACTACATCACCCCTCCGGCACCATCACTACTACATCACCCCTCCGGTGCCATCACTACTACATCACCCCCCGGTGCCATCACTACTACATCACCCCTCCGGCGCCATCACTACTACATCACCCCTCCGGTGCCATCACTACTACATCACCCCTCCGGCGCCATCACTACTACATCACCCCTCCGGTGCCATCACTACTACATCACCCCTCCGGTGCCATCACTACTACATCACCCCTCCGGTGCCATCACTACAACATCACCCCTCCGGTGCCATCACTACTACATCACCCCTCCGGTGCCATCACTACTACATCACCCCTCCGGTGCCATCACTACTACATCACCCCTCCGGCACCATCACTAACATCACCCCTCCGGTGCCATCACTACTACATCACCCCTCCGGCGCCATCACTACTACATCACCCCTCCGGTGCCATCACTACTACATCACCCCCCATTTTGTTTTTTTACACTGCTGCTACCGCTGTTTATTGTCTATGCATAGTTAGTTTACCCTTACCTACATGTACACTGCTGCTACTCACTGTTTATTGTCTATGCATAGTTAGTTTACCCCTACCTACATGTACACTGCTGCTACTCACTGTTTATTGTCTATGCATAGTTACTTTACCCCTACCTACATGTACACTGCTGCTACTCACTGTTTATTGTCTATGCATAGTTACTTTACCCCTACCTACATGTACAAATTACACTTTTTATACATTTTTTTACTGTAGTTTATTTAGTAAATATTTTCTTAACTCTATTTCTTGAACTGCATTGTTGGTTAAGGGCTTGTAAGTAAGCATTTCACAGTATGGTCTGTTGTATTTGGCGCATTCTCATCGACGGGGCTGTAGTGGAGCAGGTTGAGAGCTTCAAGTTCCTTGGTGTCCATATCGCCAACCAACTAACATGGTCCAAGCACACCATGACCGTCGCGAAGCGGGCACAACAAAACCTATTCCCCCTCAGGAGACTGAAAATATTTGGCATGGGTCCTCAGATCCTCAAAAGGTTCTTCAGCTGCACCATCGAGAGCATCCTGACTGGTTGCATCACTGCCTGGTATGGCAACTGCTTGGCCTCCGACCACACGGCACTACAGAGAGTCGTGCGAACGGCCCAGTACATCACAGGGGCCAAGCTTTCTGCCATCCAGGACCTCTATACCAGGCAGTGTCAGAGGAAGGCCCTAAAAATTGTCAAAGACTCCAGCTACCCTAGTCGTAGACTGTTCTACTTGCTACCACACGGCAAGCGGTACCGGAGTGCCAAGTCTAGGTCCAAGAGGCTTCTAAACAGCTTCTACCCCCAAGCCATAAGACTCCTGAACATCTAGTCAAATGTCTACCCAGACTATTCACATTGCTCCCCTCTCCACACCACTGCCACTCTCTGTTGTCATCTATGCATAGTCACTTTAATTAACTCTACCTACATGTACATACTACCTCAACTAACCGGTGCCCCCGCACATTGACTCTGTACTGGCACCCCCTGTATATATTGTTATTTTTTATTACTGCTCTTTAATTACTTGTTACTTTTATCTCTTATTCTTATCCATATATATTTTTTTAACTGCACTGTTGTTTAGGGGCTCGTAAAGTAAGCATTTCACTGTAAGGTCTACACCTGTTGTATTCGGCAGATGTGACTAATACCATTTGATTTGATGTGACAAACAAAATTTGATTTGTATTTGTGTTGACATTTAACCTGTTCAGACGGCCAAAGTAATCCTTGCAACACTTAGCAGTAAGGACATTCTCATCCCAAAAACAGACACAAACAAGCCTAAATTCCAGCTGTATTTAGTATGCAGTGCATAGTCAGCCCACTAACTGTAATCCTTGGCCCAATTCAAGGAGGGGGAGAGAAGAGGAGGAGAGGCGGGGAGCATTGTTAACTGTCCTCCATCGCATGATGGACCCCTGATTCATTCCGGCTGGGCAGGAAGGAATGCCTAATGAGGGCAGCTATCTTCCTGCCTGTATAGAATCCCTCGACTCTGACAGAACACAGATACTGAATGTACACAAACAAGAACCTTTACATTATAACACACATTTGTTTTACTATCCTTGTGGGGACCAAACAATTGATTGCCATTCAAAATCCTATTTTCCTCTAACTCCTAAACCTAACCTCTAAGCCTAAAATTGCCTTTTTCCTTGTGGGGACCTGGCGAAATATCCCCACTTGTCTGAATTGTTCTTATTTTAATATCCTTGTGAGGACTTCTGTTTTTGGTAAAACCAAAAACACACACTGTGCTGTAGGCATCAGATATGTCAAAGGAATGTTCATCTTGTCTGCCTGACCAAAATGCTGAGGACTGGGTCAGTTTATGCCAGGTCCTATGGGGGGAGGATATTGACTGTAATAATAACCCTAATGGTTGGCTTCAGCGGTATTGGCTTGGAAGACATCACAGTGAAGCAGTGTGGGTAATGACTGGGGCCAATCAGAGCCCTGACACAGTGGAGTGGTGTGGGTAATGACTGGGGCCAATCAGAGCCCTGACACAGTGGAGTGGTGTGGGTAATGACTAGGGCCAATCAGAGCCCTGACACAGTGGAGTGGTGTGGGTAATGACTGGGGCCAATCAGAACTCTGACACAGTGGAGTGGTGTGGGTAATGACTAGGGCCAATCAGAGCCCTGATACAGTGGAGTGGTGTGGGTAATGACTGGGGCCAATCAGAGCCCTGACACAGTGGAGCGGTGTGGGTAATGACTAGGGCCAATCAGAGCCCTGACACAGTGGAGCGGTGTGGGTAATGACTAGGGCCAATCAGAGCCCTGACACAGTGGAGTGGTGTGGGTAATGACTAGGGCCAATCAGAGCCCTGACACAGTGGAGCGGTGTGGGTAATGACTGGGGCCAATCAGAGCCCTGACACAGTGGAGTGGTGTGGGTAATGACTAGGGCCAATCAGAGCCCTGACACAGTGGAGTGGTGTGGGTAATGACTAGGGCCAATCAGAGCCCTGACACAGTGGAGAATGTAAAACCAGAAAGTGCCTTAGGTACTCTCCTCTGCTCTGGAACAACTCAAGACACCTTAGCAAAGTGTTTCCCAAACTGAGTCCTGGGGACCTCAAGGGGGACATGTTTAGATTCTTTCCCTAGCACTACACAGCTGATGAAAATAATCAACTCATCATTCATCTTTGAATATTTGAATCAGCTGTGTAGTGCTTTGGGGAAAAAACAAATGGGAACACCTTGGGGTCCCCGGGACTGAGTTTGGGAAACCCTGTAATAGCACTATACCGTACAGTACCTATCTGATGCACTCTCCTCTGTTCTGGGCCAACTCCAGCCACTGTAGTGATATACCGTACTGTACCTATCTGATGCTACTCTCCTCTGTTCTGGGCCAACTCCAGCCACTGTAGTGATATACCGTACTGTACCTATCTGATGCTACTCTCCTCTGTTCTGGGGCAACTCCAGCCACTGTAGTGATATACCGTACTGTACCTATCTGATGCTACTCTCCTCTGTTCTGGGCCAACTCCAGCCACTGTAGTGATATACCGTACTGTACCTATCTGATGCTACTCTCCTCTGTTCTGGGCCAACTCCAGGCACTGTAGCACTATACCGTACTGTACCTATCTGATGCTACTCTCCTCTGTTCTGGGCCAAATCCAGGCACTGTAGCACTATACCGTACTGTACCTATTTGATGCTACTCTCCTCTGTTCTGGGCCAACTCCAGCCACTGTAGTGATATACCGTACTGTACCTATCTGATGCTACTCTCCTCTGTTCTGGGGCAACTCCAGCCACTGTAGTGATATACCGTACTGTACCTATCTGATGCTACTCTCCTCTGTTCTGGGCCAACTCCAGCCACTGTAGCACTATACCGTACTGTACCTATCTGATGCTACTCTCCTCTGTTCTGGGCCAACTCCAGCCACTGTAGCACTATACCGTACTGTACCTATTTGATGCTACTCTCCTCTGTTCTGGGCCAACTCCAGCCACTGTAGCACTATACTGTACTGTACCTATCTGATGCTACCCTCCTCTATTCTGGGCCAACTCCAGCCACTGTAGCACTATACCGTACTGTACATATCTGATGTTACTCTCCTCTGTTCTGGGCCAACTCCAGCCATTGTAGCGCTATACCGTACTATACCCACTCTCTACAGGGAACACTACTGGTTTCACTGGGCTGGCCTCTGCTCTCTACAGGGAACACTGCTGGTTTCAATGGGCTGGCCTCTGCTCTCTACAGGGAACACTGCTGGTTTCACTGGGCTGACCTCTACAGGGAACACTGCTGGTTTCACTGGGCTGGCCTCTGGAACACTGCTGGTTTCACTGGGCTCTACAGGGAACACTGCTGGTTTCACCAGCAGGGAACACTGCTGGTTTCACTGGGCTGGCCTCTGCTCTCTACAGGGAACACTGCTGGTTTCACTGGGCTGACCTCTGCTCTCTACAGGGAACACTGCTGGTTTCACTGGGCTAGCCTCTACAAGGAACACTGCTGGTTTCACTGGGCTGGCCTCTACAGGGAACACTGCTGGTTTCACTTGGCTGGCCTCTACAGGGAACACTGCTGGTTTCACTGGGCTGGCCTCTCCTCTCTACAGGGAACACTGCTAGTTTCACTGGGCTGACCTCTGCTCTCTACAGGGAACACTGCTGGTTTCACTGGGCTGGTCTCTGCTCTCTACAGGGAACACTGCTGGTTTCACTGGGCTGGCCTCTACAGGGAACACTGCTGGTTTCACTGGGCTGGCCTCTACAGGGAACACTGCTGGTTTCACTGGGCTAGCCTCTACAGGGAACACTGCTGGTTTCACTGGGCTGGCCTCTACAGGGAACACTGCTGGTTTCACTGGGCTGGCCTCTCCTCTCTACAGGGAACACTGCTGGTTTCACTGGGCTAGCCTCTACAGGGAACACTGCTGGTTTCACTGGGCTGGCCTCTACAGGGAACACTGCTGGTTTCACTGGGCTGACCTCTGCTCTCTACAGGGAACACTGCTGGTTTCACTGGGCTGACCTCTGCTCTCTACAGGGAACACTGCTGGTTTCACTGGGCTAGCTCTCTACAGAACACTGCTGGTTTCACTGGGCTGGCCTCTACAGGGAACACTGCTGGTTTCACTGGGCTGGGCTCTGCTCTCTACAGGGAACACTGCTGGTTTCACTGGGCTGGACAGGGAACACTGCTGGTTTCACTGGGCTGGTCTCTGCTCTCTACAGGGAACACTGCTGGTTTCACTGGGCTGGGCTCTGCTCTCTAGAGGGAACACTGCTGGTTTCACTGGGCTGACCTCTGCTCTCTACAGGGAACACTGCTGGTTTCACTGGGCTCTGGGCTGGGCTCTACAGGGAACACTGCTGGTTTCACTGGGCTGGGCTCTGCCTCTACAGGGAACACTGCTGGTTTCACTGGGCTGGTCTCTGCTCTCTACAGGGAACACTGCTGGTTTCACTGGGCTGGTTTCACTGGGCTGGCCTCTACAGGGAACACTGCTGGTTTCACTTTACAGGGAACACTGCTGGTTTCACTGGGCTGGCCTCTGGGCTGGTTTCACTGGGCTCTCTACAGGGAACACTGCTGGTTTCACTGGGCTGGCCTCTGCTCTCTACAGGGAACACTGCTGGTTTCACTGGGCTGACCTCTGCTCTCTACAGGGAACACTGCTGGTTTCACTGGGTTTCACTGGGCTGCCTCTACAGGAACAACACTGCTGGTTTCACTGGGCTGGCCTCTACAGGGAACACTGCTGGTTTCACTGGGCTGGCCTCTACAGGGAACACTGCTGGTTTCACTGGGCTGGGCTCTCTACAGGGAACACTGCTGGTTTCACTGGGCTGGCCTCTGCTCTCTACAGGGAACACTGCTGGTTTCACTGGGCTGGGCTCTGCTCTCTACAGGGAACACTGCTGGTTTCACTGGGCTGACTCTCTACAGGGAACACTGCTGGTTTCACTGGGCTAGCCTCTACAGGAACACTGCTGGTTTCACTGGGCTGGCCTCTACAGGGAACACTGCTGGTTTCACTGTCTCTGCTCTCTACAGGGAACACTGCTGGTTTCACTGGGCTGGCCTCTACAGGGAACACTGCTGGTTTCACTGGGCTGGTCTCTGCTCTCTACAGGGAACACTGCTGGTTTCACTGGGCTGGGCTCTACAGGGAACACTGCTGGTTTCACTGGGCTGGCCTCTGCTCTCTACAGGGAACACTGCTGGTTTCACTGGGCTGGCCTCTACAGGGAACACTGCTGGTTTCACTGGGCTGGCCTCTACAGGGAACACTGCTGGTTTCACTGCTGGTTTCTGGCCTCTACAGGGAACACTGCTGGTTTCACTGGGCTGGGCTCTGCTCTCTGGGCTGGGCTCTACAGGGAACACTGCTGTTTCACTGGGCTGGCCTCTGCTCTCTACAGGGAACACTGGTTTCACTGGGCTGGTCTCTGCTCTCTACAGGGAACACTGCTGGTTTCACTGGGCTGGAACCTCTGCTGGCCTCTACAGGGAACACTGCTGGTTTCACTGGGCTAGCCTCTACAGGGAACTGCTGGTTTCACTTGGCTGGCCTCTACAGGGAACACTGCTGGTTTCACTGGGCTTGCCTCTCCTCTCTACAGGGAACACTGCTGGTTTCACTGGGCTGACCTCTGCTCTCTACAGGGAACACTGCTGGTTTCACTGGGCTGACCTCTGCGCTCTACAGGGAACACTGCTGGTTTCACTGGGCTAGCCTCTACAGGAAACACTGCTGGTTTCACTGGTCTGGCCTCTACAGGGAACACTGCTGGTTTCACTGGGCTGGGCTCTGCTCTCTACAGGGAACACTGCTGGTTTCACTGGGCTGGCCTCTAGGGAACACTGCTGGTTTCACTGGGCTGGTCTCTGCTCTCTACAGGGAACACTGCTGGTTTCACTGGGCTGGGCTCTGCTCTCTAGAGGGAACACTGCTGGTTTCACTGGGCTGACCTCTGCTCTCTACAGGGAACACTGCTGGTTTCACTGGGCTAGCCTCTACAGGAAACACTGCTGGTTTCACTGGGCTGGCCTCTACAGGGAACACTGCTGGTTTCACTGGGCTGGTCTCTGCTCTCTACAGGGAACACTGCTGGTTTCACTGGGCTGGCCTCTACAGGGAACACTGCTGGTTTCACTGGGCTGGTCTCTGCTCTCTACAGGGAACACTGCTGGTTTCACTGGGCTGGGCTGGTCTCTGCTCTCTACAGGGAACACTGCTGGTTTCACTGGGCTGGGCTCTACAGGGAACACTGCTGGTTTCACTGGGCTGGCCTCTGCTCTCTACAGGGAACACTGCTGGTTTCACTGGGCTAGCCTCTACAGGAAACACTGCTGGTTTCACTGGGCTGGCCTCTACAGGGAACACTGCTGGTTTCACTGGGCTGGGCTCTCTACAGGGAACACTGCTGGTTTCACTGGGCTGGGCTCTACAGGGAACACTGCTTGTTTCACTGGGCTGGCCTCTGCTCTCTACAGGGAACACTGCTAGTTTCACTGGGCTGGTCTCTGCTCTCTACAGGGAACACTGCTGGTTTCACTGGGCTGACCTCTACAGGGAACACTGCTGGTTTCACTGGGCTGGCCTCTACAGGGAACACTGCTGGTTTCACTGGGCTGGCCTCTACAGGGAACACTGCTGGTTTCACTGGGCTGGCCTCTGCTCTCTACAGGGAACACTGCTGGTTTCACTGGGCTAGCCTCTACAGGGAACACTGCTGGTTTCACTTGGCTGGCCTCTACAGGGAACACTGCTGGTTTCACTGGGCTTGCCTCTCCTCTCTACAGGGAACACTGCTAGTTTCACTGGGCTGACCTCTGCTCTCTACAGGGAACACTGCTTGTTTCACTGGGCTGACCTCTGCGCTCTACAGGGAACACTGCTGGTTTCACTGGGCTAGCCTCTACAGGAAACACTGCTGGTTTCACTGGTCTGGCCTCTACAGGGAACACTGCTGGTTTCACTGGGCTGGGCTCTGCTCTCTACAGGGAACACTGCTGGTTTCACTGGGCTGGCCTCTACAGGGAACACTGCTGGTTTCACTGGGCTGGGCTCTGCTCTCTACAGGGAACACTGCTGGTTTCACTGGGCTGACCTCTGCTCTCTACAGGGAACACTGCTGGTTTCACTGGGGCCTCTACAGGAAACACTGCTGGTTTCACTGGTCTGGCCTCTACAGGGAACACTGCTGGTTTCACTGGGCTGGGCTCTGCTCTCTACAGGGAACACTGCTGGTTTCACTGGGCTGGCCTCTACAGGGAACACTGCTGGTTTCACTGGGCTGGTCTCTGCTCTCTACAGGGAACACTGCTGGTTTCACTGGGCTGGCTCTGCTCTCTACAGGGAACACTCCTGGTTTCACTGGGCTGGCCTCTACAGGGAACACTGCTGGTTTAACTGGGCTGGCCTCTACAGGGAACACTGCTGGTTTCACTGGGCTGGCCTCTGCTCTCTACAGGGAACACTGCTAGTTTCACTGGGCTGGTCTCTGCTCTCTACAGGGAACACTGCTGGTTTCACTGGGCTGACCTCTGCTCTCTACAGGGAACACTGCTGGTTTCACTGGGCTGGTTTCACTGGGCTGGCCTCTACAGGGAACACTGCTGGTTTCACTGGGCTGGTCTCTGCTCTACAGGGAACACTGCTGGTTTCACTGGGCTGGGCTCTGCTCTCTACAGGGAACACTGGTTTCACTGGTTTCACTGCTGGCTGGGCTGGCCTCTACAGGGAACACTGCTGGTTTCACTGGGCTGGCCTCTGCTCTCTACAGGGAACACTGCTGGTTTCACTGGGCTGGGCTCTGCTCTCTACAGGGAACACTGCTGGTTTCACTGGGCTGCTCTCTACAGGGAACACTGGTTTCACTGGTTTCACTGCTGGTTTCACTGGGCTGGCCTCTACAGGGAACACTGCTGGTTTCACTGGGCTGGCCTCTACAGGGAACACTGCTGGTTTCACTGGGCTGGGCTCTGCTCTCTACAGGGAACACTGCTGGTTTCACTGGGCTGGCCTCTACAGGGAACACTGCTGGTTTCACTGGGCTGGTCTCTGGCTCTCTACAGGGAACACTGCTGGTTTCACTGGGCTGGGCTCTGCTCTCTACAGGGAACACTCCTGGTTTCACTGGGCTGGCCTCTACAGGGAACACTGCTGGTTTAACTGGGCTGGCCTCTACAGGGAACACTGCTGGTTTCACTGGGCTGGCCTCTGCTCTCTACAGGGAACACTGCTAGTTTCACTGGGCTGGTCTCTGCTCTCTACAGGGAACACTGCTGGTTTCACTGGGCTGACCTCTGCTCTCTACAGGGAACACTGCTGGTTTCACTGGGCTAGCCTCTACAGGGAACACTGCTGGTTTCACTGGGCTGGCCTCTACAGGGAACACTGCTGGTTTCACTGGGCTGGTCTCTGCTCTCTACAGGGAACACTGCTGGTTTCACTGGGCTGGGCTCTGCTCTCTACAAGGAACACTGCTGGTTTCACTGGGCTGGCTTTGCAGCTAGGGTGGTTTACTGGGAATCTTAACTCATTACCACACTTTAAAGAGCCCAACCAGAACAGAAAACATCTGGCTTGTGACTGTCTGGCTCCCATTCAAACACAATGACTGTGGGTGATTAATTCATTTAGTTTTTTTTGAAAGGTCCCCCAACATGCCCCCAGATTAGATCCCTCAGAAGGGTCCCCTACTTGCCCCCAGATCAGATCCCTCAGGACGGTCCCCAACTTGCCCCCAGATTAGATCCCTCAGAAGGGTCCCCAACTTGCCCCCAGATCAGATCCCTCAGAAGGGTCCCCCAACTTGCCCCCAGATCAGATCCCTCAGAAGGGTCCCCCAACATGGCCCCAGATCAGATCCCTCAGAAGGGTCCCCCAACATGGCCCCAGATCAGATCCCTCAGAAGGGTCCCCCAACATGGCCCCAGATCAGATCCCTCAGAAGGGTTTTTGTTGGAGAGAATATGAAGCAAATAATCCTGCTGTAATTCTGTTGTCAAGGAGATGAACGTTATTTGCGCTAATGACTTGGTGGGGTAATGTGGTGGGAGGATTGGGGAGTGGATGAAACGTTTGGTTAACTGAGACCACTACTTGCTCGCTGTGTGTGAGACCTTTATTTATATATGCATTTGATTATCCAGATATTTCATTGGAACAGAATACATCTCCATTTGAAGTGTCTTTCTGTGCTACTAGAAATAAAGCAATCACTGTTGAGTTACTGTTACTGTTGGTGACTCCAGGTTACTTAATGCCTGAATGTGTTCTAATGTTCTCTGGCATGCCATGGGGTTCTATTTCTGGATACCAGACTATAAAAAGCTATAAAGAGATGATCAGATAAGTGTTTTTTTTTAACCAAATGCTTATGTTCAGTGCTTAGGGGCATAGACACATGTTACGTGTGGATACTTGTTTGCACAGGGCTGTTCGGATGAGATATGTATATATTTGTGAGGCAGTTAGAGGTGATTTTGGTGTATGTAGTTCATTGTCTAAAGGGCAATAATGCATTTTGTTATGGTGTTTGATAAGCCCAGGAGAACGGTTGCACAATAATATTGACAATATTAAAGTGGTGGAGATGGTTACCAGATTGGTGTGCGGAGGGCACACTGCTGACAGCCCTCTTGACGGGAGTTGGGGCAGGAAGGACACTCTTCCGTAACTCTTAGATGGTCGGGTTGGATACGTGGGATAGGTGGGTGACTTGATTGTAAAATGTCCAGGATCAACCCCATATAGATTAACCATGGTGCACCTTGATCAACTCTGTGGTTGCAAACGGTCTGTATTACTTTACTATGGTCTTTAATGGTCCACTGTTTTGGTTTACTGTTCTGGTAAGCACTGTTGTGGTCTATGGTCTCATATTCTGGTCCATGATATGCTACAGTACTCCACTAAGAGCAGCTGTGGTACCCTGTGGTCATGAACGGTCTGGTATGGTGCATTATGGTGAACTGTGTCTCAGTGTGGTCTACCTTGAATGCCCGTGTCACTAAAGGGACTCCCACTCACCTGCGTCTTGGCTCTCATGAAGGGAGCACTGACGTTGCAGGTTTTCTCATGCCTCTGTCTGTCCTCACTTCGACACTCTATCTTGATATCCGTGTTGTCCTGAGATGGAAACAGAGATAAAACACACTCAGAGACAATCTCCTACATAAGACAAGCCTGAATTCCCTCAGGAATAATTATATTCTATATGGCTAGAACAGGTGCAGTAGTACTCCATACTGTATTTGAGGAAAGCTTGTTCTTCAATAGACAGACTGTACTAGTCTAAAGGTGACTGGCCAAATCATCTTCACACTGACTTCTGTGAGCAGTCAACCAAGCACTGTTTCTGTGACTCTGCGCTACTGGTGTACTGTTGTCTGCAGTACTGGTGTACTGGTGTCTGCAGTACTGGTGTACTGGTGTCTGCAGTACTGGTGTACTGGTGTCTGCAGTACTGGTATACTGGTGTCTGCGGTACTGGTATACTGGTGTCTGCGGTACTGGTGTCTGCAGTACTGGTGTACTGGTGTCTGCAGTACTGGTATACTGGTGTCTGCAGTACTGGTATACTGGTGTCTGCAATACTGGTATACTGGTGTCTGCAGTACTGGTATACTGGTGTCTGCAGTACTGGTGTACTGGTGTCTGCAGTACTGGTATACTGGTGTCTGCAGTACTGGTATACTGGTGTCTGCAATACTGGTATACTGGTGTCTGCAGTACTGGTATACTAGTGTCTGCAGTACTGGTATACTGGTGTCTGCTGTACTGGTGTCTGCAGTACTGGTATACTGGTGTCTGCAGTACTGGTATACTGGTGTCTGCAGTACTGGTATACTGGTGTCTGCAGTACTGGTATACTGGTGTCTGCAGTACTGGTATACTGGTGTCTGCAGTACTGGTATACTGGTGTCTACTACTGGTGTATACTGGTGTCTGCAGTACTGGTATACTGGTGTCTGCAGTACTGGTATACTGGTGTCTGCAGTACTGGTGTCTGCAGTACTGGTATACTGGTGTCTGCAGTACTGGTATACTGGTATACTGTCTGCAGTACTGGTATACTGGTGTCTGTACTGGTATACTGGTGTGACTGCAGTACTGGTATACTGGTGTCTGCTGTACTGGTATACTGGTGTCTGCAGTACTGGTATACTGGTGTCTGCTGTACTGGTATACTGGTGTCTGCGGTACTGGTATACTGGTCTGTACTGGTATACTGGTGTCTGCAGTACTGGTATACTGGTGTCTGTACTGGTACTGGTGGTA
The DNA here is from genome assembly GCF_018296145.1 of Oncorhynchus tshawytscha. Classification (NCBI taxonomy): domain Eukaryota; kingdom Metazoa; phylum Chordata; class Actinopteri; order Salmoniformes; family Salmonidae; genus Oncorhynchus; species Oncorhynchus tshawytscha. The sequence continues at coordinate 95,045 of NW_024609663.1, forward strand.
TACTGGTATACTGGTGCTGGTACTGGTATACTGGTGTCTGCGGTACTGGTATACTGGTGTCTGCGGTACTGGTATACTGGTGTCTGCGGTACTGGTATACTGGTGTCTGCGGTACTGGTATACTGGTGTCTGCAGTACTGGTATACTGGTGTCTGCAGTACTGGTATACTGGTGTCTGCAGTACTCGTATACTGGTGTCTGCAGTACTCGTATACTGGTGTCTGCAGTACTGGTATACTAGTGTCTGCAGTACTACTGGTGTCTGCAGTACTGGTATACTGGTGTCTGCAGTACTGGTATACTGGTGTCTGCAGTACTGGTATACTGGTGTCTGCAGTACTGGTATACTGGTGTCTGCAGTACTGGTATACTGGTGTCTGCAGTACTGGTATACTGGTGTCTGCAGTACTGGTATACTGGTGTCTGCGGTACTCGTATACTGGTGTCTGCGGTACTGGTATACTGGTGTCTGCGGTACTGGTATACTGGTGTCTGCGGTACTGGTATACTGGTGTCTGCGGTACTGGTATACTGGTGTCTGCAGTACTCATATACTGGTGTCTGCGGTACTGGTAATACTGGTATACTGTTGTCTACTGTACTGCCATTTATTGGACTGTATTGTGCTCTATAGTCTTTGGGTCCTGGAATAGTAGTCTTTAAAATCCAATGTACTGTCTACTGTGAATCATCACCTTGACTATGAGACTAGAGAATCGTAGGTTAGGAGTGTAGGTGATGTTGAGGCGGGCTCTGTAGGCGTTTTCTCCTCTGTTCTCCAGACGAACGTCCACCACCATCCTCCTCCTCGATCCCTCCATCACTCGCTCTGATCCCTCCGCCCCTCCTTCGGACAGACGTCGACACATCGCACCCCTGGAGTGGACTGCATTCCCACAGAACTGCCTGTGGGGGGAGGGGGTAAATCAATCAATTCTGATCTGTGTGTGTGTGTTTGTGTGTGTGTGTGTGTGTGTGCGCGCGCTCACCTCCAAGACAGCAGGTCAGTTGTACTCTGTAAGGACAGGCCTGGTATACAGCGGTCATCCTCATCACAGCCATTCCAGAAGGGAAGCTAGTAGAGCGAGAGATACTCAGTTACAATCCATATCATAGTACGGCTATGCCAAGAGGTCTGGACCTTTATGGTACAGCGAGTACTATGCTTCTCCTGCAAACCATAGTGTCACTGGTTCAAGCCCCTGGATGTTCCCCTTAATCACTACAATACCACTCATAAAGCTGTAGACTAAGAGCTAAACAAGGAGACGACTGGTTAGTGGTCAGGTCAAGCAGTCATGTGACCCGCTCAAAGCGCTTCCTTTCTTCATCGCTTCCTTGAAGTGATCTCTGATTAGATATGATTGGACAGATGAACGGAAGGGTTCCAGCAAATGTTTTTGTTTTACCTGTCCAGACATTTCTAATCAGTGATTACATAAGAAGTGATGATGGTCAGTGGTCAGATGTGTGTATCTCACCTCAGTCCTGAAGGAGGTGGGCCAGGTGTCGTCCAGCGCAGGGCCCTGGTCGGGATCCTGCAGTGCCACTGCCACAGTGAACACGATGGGCCTCACGTAGTCCGTGGTCTCCTGGATCAACAACACGTGTGGAGGATCAGTGTTATTACAACTGTATGATAGGATAGAATAGGAAACATTATAATGATAGGATAGGAAACATTATAATGATAGGATAGGAAACGTTATAATTTTAGGATAGAATAGGAAACGTTATAATGATAGGATAGAATAGGAAACTTTATAATGATAGGATAGGAAACGTTATAATTTTAGGATAGAATAGGAAACGTTATAATGATAGGATAGAATAGGAAACTTTATAATGATAGGATAGAATAGGAAACTTTATAATGATAGGATAGGAAACATTATAATGTTAGGATAGAATAGGAAACTTTATAATGATAGGATAGAATAGGAAACTTTATAATGTTAGGATAGAATAGGAAACTTTATAATGATAGGATAGAATAGGAAATTTTATAATGATAGGATAGAATAGGAAACTTTATAATGTTAGGACAGAATAGGAAACTTTATAATGTTAGAATAGAATAGGAAACTTTATGATGATAGGATAGAATAGGAAACTTTATAAGGATAGAATAGGAAACAATGATAGGATAGAATAGGAAACATAATGATAGGATAGAATAGGAAGCGTTATAATGATAGGACAGAATAGGAAACATAATGATAGGATAGAAAAGGAAACGTTATAATGATAGGATAGAATAGGAAACATAATGATAGGATAGAATAGGAAGCGTTATAATGATAGGATAGAATAGGAAACGTTATAATGATAGGATAGAATAGGAAACATAATGATAGGATAGAATAGGAAACGTTATAATGATAGGATTAAACCAGAGGCATGTATTTAGATTGTCAGGACATTGAGGTTTCTGCATTATGAATTGACCATGTTACACCCCCCCCCCCATTAACATTACATAGGGGAATACAATATTGCTATGCTGAATGTCTGAATGTCTAAAATTATAATATTTACAATTTTAAAAGGTGTCCCAATTATCTAAATACATGGCTCTGGATAATACCATCTCAAGTCTCTATCTTACCTTCTGATTGGCTGTATGTAAATGTAGTCATATTGCTTCCACCTATCCAATAATCTCAGATCTACCGGATAGGTTAGAGTCTAGTTGATTTGGAATTCAGCAAGAGTTCAGTCAGTGCTCACCATGACATGGAAGTAGATGTGTTGACAGGTCTCCTCTCCAGAAAGCAGGGTCAGGTTTTGAAACAGCAGTTTATCAGGGTTGTCCATTATGGCTCTGGGGTTGAATCGGCGCTCCCCCATGGTGGTGTTGTAAGTGATAGCTAGAGAGATGAAGAAAGAGGAAGCATAAATGTTGGAAACATGTTCTATACATCAATACTTTATTTTATATAAAGTAATGACCAGAAGCAGCACAGATTACATTACAAAAAAGAAACTAGGACAAAATACAAGAGCCACCGTCAAGGAACTGAAACAACGTCTCAGTCGAGGACATTTCAATGAGTGACTACTGCGGAGTTGAGAGAGCTGACTAGACCTCTTGAGCCATATGGCTTTGGAAGTGATTCATTTCCAACCCACACTGTTTAAGAGGCACGTTATTTATTACACTGCTTTAATAGCTTGGGGAAAATACCATAAAATGCAGAGCTCATGCACATTACCCTACTGAGCATGCCAACTGGAGAGTACACTGGTCTCCCATACCTCATACCTACTCTCTCCATTATACCATGGCATTGTTGAATGCTCCTTTCTGATTGGCTTGAAAGGCATTCTAGAGTGCATTATTTCCCTATAACATATGGTATATTTTCACGGTAGAATTCAATGGCTATAGTTCATTCTTACATGTTCTATATTTGAGCTGCTTTTTAAAAGCAAAAGTTCAATTGAAAACCTTATTGGCACTGTTGAATTCCATTTTCATAATGGCAAGCTAGAACTGATGGTTTGGTTAGCTAAACTAGCAAGTCTGATTGTTTGGTTACCACAGCAACTACTGTATCTATTAAAGTTGATAGCTACTTCAGTGGATATTGAACAAAAGTTTAAAGCGTGTTACCTTAAGTACATTTGGAGATATCTCTTTTCTCAAAGTTTAGTCTTCCTTGTTGACAACAACAGACTTGCAGCCCCAGCAGCAGCAGCACATCTGACAGATGTTACTAGACCAGACATGATGGTGAGGGGAAATCAAATCAATGTGTTCCCACTGTTCAGTTTCCCTTAAATGTCCAACCGTCCCGGCGGAGGACAAGATAACTTTTTGAGCCTTCTTCCTATTAGTTTGGCCCGTCTAACATATGTGACAAAGATGGCGGGAGGTTGGGAGGTTAACCAGAAACATCTACGCCTCAATGCCTCCTTAGCCTGCCTCCTTAGCCTGCCTCCTATAGTCCCACACAAGGGGGAAAACCTGAGCCAACAGGCCTAAACCTTTAAAACAAATTGTGACCAGAGATACCTTGTGTCAGAGCACGGGTGGGTCACTGTCGGTGATTCAACACCTCAGAGCCACGGCAACCGAAACGGTCTCCAGGGAGATTCAGAAGTGTGGGATAGCCATGTCGGGTTATCGGCAGCCTGACAACCATCAGCCTGATTATATTGCCACCATAGAAATTCAATGAGTAGAGTGGACAGAATGCATACTATTCGGAGGGCAATTTACATACAGTATGCTAATTAACAGTCAGAGGCTAGGATTATCCACATCAGTTCTCATCAGATGTAGCAGATGGCATAGCATGTCCATAACCGCTCTGTAGCCTGCAGCGTATGTGTTTGGCAGATAGAATGATATCCTAAACTGTCACTGATAGCGAGGAAACTTTTTCCTGTGGCTCTGCTCCGGGGCAAGAAGCCATCACCCTTTCACTTAGTGAGCCAACAACAGAGCGGTCTGACTGACTCAACAACAACCAAGCAGAGACATTGAGCAATACACGTTTGGATCATGATTACAACTATGAGTCTCTGAACTGCATTACTTCTAGTGCTGACTTGATCCTTAGCCAATGTGTAGCAGGCTTGGAAAGGCTAAGCTTTGCTCTAAACATAGAACAGGCTTGGAAAGGCTAAGCTTTGCTCTAAACAGAACAGTCTTGGAAAGCTTTGCTCTAAACATAAAACAGTTTTGGAAAGGCTAAGCTTTGCTTCAAACATAGAACAGTAGCAGATCAACAGTAGAGTTAATCAAGATGTCAGTTTTGCCTGAAAGACAATGAAAATCAAATCAAATCAAATTTTATCAAATCAAATCAAATTAAATTTTATTTGTCACATACACATGGTTAGCAGATGTTAATGCGAGTGTAGCGAAATGCTTGTGCTTCTAGTTCCGACAATGCAGTAATAACCAACAAGTAATCTAACTAACAATTCCAAAACTACTGTCTTATACACAGTGTAAGGGGATAAAGAATATGTACATAAGGATATATGAATGAGTGATGGTACAGAGCAGCATAGGCAAGATACAGTAGATGATATCGAGTACAGTATATACATATGAGATGAGTATGTAAACAAAGTGGCATAGTTAAAGTGGCTAGTGATACATGTATTACATAAGGATGCAGTCAATGATATAGAGTACAGTATATACGTATGCATATGAGATGAATAATGTAGGGTAAGTATGAGGAGGACAATGAGGTCCTCTGCTGACTGTACAGTGAACGAACAACAGTGAATAAACTTCTTCCTGAATATAAACAAGGCTTTGTGGCTCCACTGGGATATTACATCCATTAAGATGAATCCAGTTTTATTTGTTTAGTTCTCATCCCCATAAAAGCAGTAAGCAGTGGGCGGCTTAAACAGAACCCATATTATGAGAAGTGCAGAGAAAGAGTTCAGCAACATCAGCAATATCTCAAGGTAGTTGGAGTCAATCTGACATATTTTGCACTGAAGTTATAATCAGTAGAAGGATGCAGACTACATTATAGTCTACAACGTGACTCACTGAAGTTATAATCAGTAGAAGGATGCAGACTACATTATAGTCTATAACGTGACTCACTGAAGTTATAATCAGTAGAAGGATGCAGACTACATTATAGTCTACAACGTGACTCACTGAAGTTATAATCAGTAGAAGGATGCAGACTACATTATAGTCTACAACGTGACTCACTGGAGTTATAATCAGTAGAAGGATGCAGACTACATTATAGTCTATAACGTGACTCACTGAAGTTATAATCAGTAGAAGGATGCAGACTACATTATAGTCTATAACGTGACTCACTGAAGTTATAATCAGTAGAAGGATGCAGACTACATTATAGTCTATAACGTGACTCACTGAAGTTATAATCAGTAGAAGGATGCAGACTACATTATATAGTCTCACTGAAGTTATAACAGTAGAAGGATGACTCACTGACTCAAGTTATAATCAGTAGAAGGATGCAGACTACATTATAGTCTATAAGTGACTCACTGAAGTTATAATCAGTAGAAGGATGCAGACTACATTATAGTCTACAACGTGACTCACTGAAGTTATAATCAGTAGAAGGATGCAGACTACATTATAGTCTATAACGTGACTCACTGAAGTTATAATCAGTAGAAGGATGCAGACTACATTATAGTCTACAACGTGACTCACTGAAGTTATAATCAGTAGAAGGATGCAGACTACATTATAGTCTATAACGTGACTCACTGAAGTTATAATCAGTAGAAGGATGCAGACTACATTATAGTCTACAACGTGACTCACTGAAGTTATAATCAGTAGAAGGATGCAGACTACATTATAGTCTATAACGTGACTCACTGAAGTTATAATCAGTAGAAGGATGCAGACTACATTATAGTCTACAACGTGACTCACTGAAGTTATAATCAGTAGAAGGATGCAGACTACATTATAGTCTATAACGTGACTCACTGAAGTTATAATCAGTAGAAGGATGCAGACTACATTATAGTCTATAACGTGACTCACTGAAGTTATAATCAGTAGAAGGATGCAGACTACATTATAGTCTATAACGTGACTCACTGAAGTTATAATCAGTAGAAGGATGCAGACTACATTATAGTCTATAACGTGACTCACTGAAGTTATAATCAGTAGAAGGATAGTCATTATATAACGTGACTCACTGAAGTTATAATCAGTAGAAGGATGCAGACTACATTATAGTCTATAACGTGACTCACTGAAGTTATAATCAGTAGAAGGATGCAGACTACATTATAGTCTATAACGTGACTCACTGAAGTTATAATCAGTAGAAGGATGCAGACTACATTATAGTCTACCACGTGACTCACTGGAGTTATAATCAGTAGAAGGATGCAGACTACATTATAGTCTATAACGTGACTCACTGAAGTTATAATCAGTAGAAGGATGCAGACTACATTATAGTCTATAACGTGACTCACTGGAGTTATAATCAGTAGAAGGATGCAGACTACATTATAGTCTATAACGTGACTCACTGAAGTTATAATCAGTAGAAGGATGCAGACTACATTATAGTCTACAACGTGACTCACTGAAGTTATAATCAGTAGAAGGATGCAGACTACATTATAGTCTATAACGTGACTCACTGAAGTTATAATCAGTAGAAGGATGCAGACTACATTATAGTCTATAACGTGACTCACTGAAGTTATAATCAGTAGAAGGATGCAGACTACATTATAGTCTATAACGTGACTCACTGAAGTTATAATCAGTAGAAGGATGCAGACTACATTATAGTCTATAACGTGACTCACTGAAGTTATAATCAGTAGAAGGATGCAGACTACATTATAGTCTATAACGTGACTCACTGAAGTTATAATCAGTAGAAGGATGCAGGATGCAGATCAGTAGAAGGATACATTATAGTCTACAACGTGACTCACTGAAGTTATAATCAGTAGAAGGATGCAGACTACATTATAGTCTATAACGTGACTCACTGAAGTTATAATCAGTAGAAGGATGCAGACTACATTATAGTCTACACTACATTATAGTCTACAACGTGACTCACTGAAGTTGACTCACTGAAGTTATAATCAGTAGAAGGATGCAGACTACATTATAGTCTATAACGTGACTCACTGAAGTTATAATCAGTAGAAGGATGCAGACTACATTATAGTCTATAACGTGACTCACTGAAGTTATAATCAGTAGAAGGATGCAGACTACATTATAGTCTATAACGTGACTCACTGAAGTTATAATCAGTAGAAGGATGCAGGTTACATTATAGTCTATAACGTGACTCACTGAAGTTATAATCAGTAGAAGGATGCAGGCTACATTATAGTCTATAACGTGATTCACTGGAGTTATAATCAGAAGGATGCAGACTACATTATAGTCTATAACGTGACTCACTGAAGTTATAATCAGAAGGACGCAGACTACATTATAGTCTATAACGTGACTCACTGAAGTTATAATCAGAAGGATGCAGACTACATTATAGTCTATAACGTGACTCACTGGAGTTATAATCAGAAGGATGCAGACTACATTATAGTCTATAACGTGACTCACTGAAGTTATAATCAGTAGAAGGATGCAGGCTACATTATAGTCTATAACGTGACTCACTGAAGTTAAAATCAGTAGAAGGATGCAGGTTACATTATAGTCTATAACGTGACTCAATTGGTCATTTTTGAACACTCACCCACTTCCTGTGTAGGAGGTATGGCTGTCCGGGCGGTGACGTTTAGACACACTATGGCTGACATGCAGGTCACGTCCTTGCCTCCCCTCTCACAGTCCTTCACAAAGACGTTGATCTTGCTGGGTTCAAACCTGATGTTGGCGTGAATTCGGACGACACTGCGAGACCTGCAGATGAACCATACACAGTGTTATGATCATAAATGTGGTTATTATATGCTCCACATACATACAGTACCATAGAAACAGTAGAACACTTAATATCTAAGTGACCTACCAGAGGAACAGTAGACCACTTCATATCTAAGAGGAACAGTATAACACTTAATATCTAAGTGACCTACCATAGAAACAGTAGAACACTTGTTAATATCTAAGTGACCTACCATAGAAACAGTAGAACACTTGTTAATATCTAAGTGACCTACCATAGAAACAGTAGAACACTTGTTAATATCTAAGTGACCTACCAGAGGAACAGTAGAACACTTGTTAATATCTAAGTGACCTACCAGAGGAACAGTAGAACACTTGTTAATTTCTAAGAGGAACAGTAGAACACTTGTTAATATCTAAGAGGAACAGTAGAACACTTGTTAATATCTAAGAGGAACAGTAGAACACTTGTTAATATCTAAGAGGAACAGTAGAACACTTGTTAATATCTAAGTGACCTACCAGAGGAACAGTAGAACACTTGTTAATATCTAAGTGACCTACCATAGAAACAGTAGAACACTTGTTAATATCTAAGTGACCTACCATAGAAACAGTAGAACACTTGTTAATATCTAAGTGACCTACCATAGAAACAGTAGAACACTTGTTAATATCTAAGTGACCTACCAGAGAAACAGTAGAACACTTGTTAATATCTAAGTGACCTACCAGAGGAACAGTAGAACACTTGTTAATATCTAAGTGACCTACCATAGAAACAGTAGAACACTTGTTAATATCTAAGTGACCTACCATAGAAACAGTAGAACACTTGTTAATATCTAAGTGACCTACCATAGAAACAGTAGAACACTTGTTAATATCTAAGTGACCTACCATAGAAACAGTAGAACACTTGTTAATATCTAAGTGACCTGACCTACCAGAGGAACAGTAGAACACTTGTTAATATCTAAGTGACCTACCACCAGAAACAGTAGAACACTTGTTAATATCTAAGTGACCTACCAGAGAAACAGTACACAGTAGAACACTTGTTAATATCTAAGTGACCTACCAGAGGAACAGTAGAACACTTGTTAATATCTAAGTGACCTACCAGAGGAACAGTAGAACACTTGTTAATATCTAAGTGACCTACCAGAGGAACAGTAGAACACTTGTTAATATCTAAGTGACCTACCAGAGGAACAGTAGGAACAGTGTACCAGAGGAACACTTGTTAATATCTAAGTGACCTACCAGAGGAACAGTAGAACACTTGTTAATATCTAAGTGACCTACCAGAGGAACAGTAGAACACTTGTTAATATCTAAGTGACCTACCAGAGGAACAGTAGAACACTTGTTAATATCTAAGTGACCTACCAGAGGAACAGTAGAACACTTGTTAATATCTAAGTGACCTACCAGAGGAACAGTAGAACACTTGTTAATATCTAAGTGACCTACCAGATGAACAGTAGAACACTTGTTAATATTTAAGTGACCTACCATAGAAGCACGGCTGCCCCCAGGGACCCCACGGCCAAGTCCACCAGGCCATCCTCATTCATGTCCATACTGCCATGGATACTACGGCCAAAGTAGCGCAGGCCACTAGCGATGTCTAACGCAGCTATCCTCTGTTTATATTTCCGCAGAATCCTGTTGCGTTGGCTGAAGAAGACGTAGATAGCTCCTCTGTGGTCATCCTCCAGAGGAGCCCCCACCACCACGTCGTTGAAGCCGTCCCCGTTCAGGTCAGGGACCGGGGCCAGCGAGGAGCCGAACCGAGCGTTCTGACCATGGTCCTGGATCTCCAACGCTCCCTCCAGGACGAAACGATTCTGAAGAAGGAAATAGGATGTCATTTTGGAATATTTCTGATACACGGGATAGAGGGTACTGTAGGTAAAGGTTGTGTCATGTGCATGTATATTCAATTATGTATTTGCCAATGTTTCCCCTATTGGTTGGCAGAATTATCTTTGTTACTCTGTACTTAAAGAGTCTTTGGTTGAAAAACCTTGAAAAACATATGCACAAGCAGAATCCATCAACAACAGACATAGTGACTAAGGAAATGGAGTTACAGATTTTCTCAATTGCTAAAACACTAAAACCCATTGGCTGAACAAAGTTCTCAGTTGCCTGGACTAATTTAGCTAATTATACAGTCTGTTGTCAATACCTTAAACCATTTCACATGGTAAAACACAATTTGCAGATCTCACTTAGACTTTTCAGCAAAACTCTAAACACATTCTCATTCTCAAAACACATTCTGCGCTCTAATGCACATGTCATCCATACTGGTAAACACAAGTGGCAACGATCAAATACAAATAGAGAACACATGTCATTGATTGAACACAACCACTGAAAATTGATTTAACCTGTTTGAAATGATGCGACACAACCAATATAAGCCAGTTCAGAGAGCAAACAGGTTGTTGAAGGTGGGGAGGAGAAAGTCTGAGAATGGATAGAAGAAACAATGTATGAGGACGAGTGCGTATGCGAGGTGGGCGACGAGGAGGAAGAGGAGGAGTAGGGCAAGAAACAGGAAGAAGAGGAGGAAGAGGAAGACAAAGAGTGGAAATATCTGATGAAATTCGAGCAACATTGATCACATGTTTACTCCTTTTGATTTTTGTCCCTTTTAGTATTGTATACTGTAGTACAGTGCATTGTAGGCTGTATACTGTACAATGGACAAATTGTATGGCCCTGAACATTGTGCTTTCCATTTATTAACAGTACTGACTGCTCAATAGATTTTGACTGGTTGCTGGTTCATATCAACAAAGAACAAGAATTACAGTATCACAGAGACAAAGGACAAGTTTGTGAGATGCAGGGTACAGTACTGTAAAATTAGGGGTACAAGGAGGAGGAAGAACAAAAAACTAAATTGCAAAGAGCAAAGCAGAGTAGTAATAAATTTTGAGCTACTATGATAGAAATTTTGAGCTACTATGATAGAACATGTTTTCGTTCATCAAAAGACAATGACGGAAAAATATGAATATTTTTTTAGATTAAAAATGTACTTCTCCCTGAGAATTGTATGTTTTGAACAATGTGTTTTCTATTTTTCAGTGTATTGGTTACTGACTGCTTGAGAGTGTATATCATTTTGATCACTTTGTTTATGATTTGAGAGCAGTGTATGATTTTGAACACAGTTAAAACTGTTTTGAGGCGAATGTTTCATTTTGCGAGAGGAGTCAGAGGTTATGTAAATAGTGCTTGAAGATGAGGTTTTGTGTTTAATGTTTTCAGGAAATGGAGCAAAGTTTCAGAAATGGTGTTTTAGCAATTGAGAAAAACTGTAAGTTGTAAATCTGTTATCTCCTGTGCTGCGGCCGGGTAGCCCCACCCCACAGGCTTCTGGGATATCTCAGTCATCCATCGATGATCTTCTTCAAATGGACAGTCCTCCATTTATTTACACAGCTCATAATGAGACATAGAGACATTGTTGTCTTTAACTTTCCCCTTCAGTCTTTACAGAAGCTTTCATTTGTTATTCCAAATTCATTTAGGAAAGTAAACAAAACCTGTAGGAAACCTTTGTTTACATAAATAGACCAAAGTAACTAACAAACAATAACTGGGGAGTTATGAGTTTTGAATTTGAAATCAACTGAAAACCTCAAGCCGCATTGTTTTTGCTCACGCAAGAGGAAGGTTTTAACTCATTTCCTATCCCAAGGGGGAAATATGATTTCCCAAAAACATTGTCAACATGAGGGATGGGTGATTCATCCGAGTGTCACATGATCAAAGGCAAACAAGGCTTCTTGATGTTTCTTTAGGGATGTTTCTGAGGAACTTTGAGTATTCACAGTGGGTGTAAAGTCAGTCGGAGTAGAATTAGGTTTATCCTCAGTCTGGAAAAAGGTACAATACCTCAGCAGTATGGGAGCCAAGTATTTTAGGTCATCATCGGCCATACACATTATCACTCTCCAGTCTGTCTCATCTTTCTCCCTAATCTACAGCCTATGAACGGCTGAAACATTAGATCACTTGTTTTTTTCAGTTGTCTTTTAAAAGGAAAGAGGAGGACAGGGTAGTGTGTGTGTGTGTGTGTGTGTGTGTGTGTGTGTGTGTGTGTGTGTGTGAGAGAGAGAGAGAGAGGATCATACTCAGTGGGGAACATTAGAAACATGTGGTGGGATGGGGAGACCATCACTGTCATTCCACAGTGGCTTATTGGTAGAATGGAAGGCCACCTCTCTGTCACTTATTTTTAACCTAAAACACAACACTCCTTTTGTGTCCTTAGTTGGGGGATCCCTTGTCTTTTTTTCTTGTTTGGGGAACCTTAATGATCAAGCCCTTATCAGTCCACAGGTACCCCTTGTAGTATATTTGAGAGAGAGAGAGAGAGAGAAACAGAGGGAGGGAGAGAGAAACAGAGAGAGAGAAACAGAGAGAGAGAAACAGAGAGAAAAACAGAGAGAAACAGAGAGAGAGAGAATCAGAGAGAGAGAAACAGAGAGAAACAGAGAGAGAGAGAATCAGAGAGAGAGAAACAGAGAGAAACAGAGAGAGAAACAGAGAGAATCAGAGAGAGAGAAACAGAGAGAAACAGAGAGAGAAACAGAGAGAGAAAAACAGAGAGAGAGAGAAACAGAAACAGAGAGAAACAGAGAGAGAAAACAGAGAGAAACAGAGAGAGAGAAACAGAGAGAGAAAAACAGAGAGAAACAGAGAGAAACAGAGAGAAAAAAGAGAGAAACAGAGAGAGAAACAGAGAGAAACAGAGAGAAACAGAGAGAAACAGAGAGAGAAACAGAGAAAAGAGAGAGAAACAGAGAGAAAAGAGAGAAACAGAGAGAAACAGAGAGAGAAACAGAGAGAGAGAAACAGAGAGAGAAACAGAGAGAAACAGAGAGAAACAGAGAGAAACAGAGAGAAAAACAGAGAGAAACACAGAGAAACAGAGAGAAACAGAGAGAGAGAAACAGAGAGAAACAGAGAGAGAGAGAAACAGAGAGAAACAGAGAGAAACAGAGAGAAAACAGAGAGAAACAGAGAGAAAGAGAAACAGAGAGAAACAGAGAGAAACAGAGAGAAACAGAGAGAAACAGAGAGAAACAGAGAGAAACAGAGAGAGAAACAGAGAGAAACAGAGAGAAACAGAGACAGAGAGAAAGACAGAGAAACAGAGAGAAACAGAGAGAAACAGAGAGAAACAGAGAGAAAGACAGAGAAACAGAGAGAGAAACAGAGAGAGAAACAGAGAGAGAAACAGAGAGAAAGACAGAGAAACAGAGAGAGAAACAGAGAGAGAAACAGAGAGAAACAGAGAGAAACAGAGAAACAGAGAGAAACAGAGAGAAACAGAGAGAAACAGAGAGAAACAGAGAGAGAAACAGAGAGAGAGAAAACAGAGAGAAACAGAGAGAAACAGAGAGAGAAACAGAGAAACAAACAGAGAGAAACAGAGAGAAACAGAGAGAAACAGAGAGAAAACAGAGAGAAACAGAGAGAAACAGAGAGAAACAGAGAGAAAACAAGAGAAACAGAGAGAAACAGAGAGAAACAGAGAGAAACAGAGAGAAACAGAGAGAAACAGAAACAGAGAGAAACAGAGAGAAACAGAGAGAAACAGAGAGAAAGAGAGAAAGAGAGAGAAACAGAGAGAAAGAGAGAAACAGAGAGAAACAGAGAGAAACAGAGAGAGAGAGAAACAGAGAGAGAAACAGAGAGAAAGACAGAGAAACAGAGAAACAGAGAGAGAAACAGAGAGAGAAACAGAGAGAAAGACAGAGAAACAGAGAGAAACAGAGAGAAAGAGAGAAAGAGAGAAACAGAGAGAAAGAGAGAAAGAGAGAAACAGAGAGAAAGAGAGAAAGAGAGAAACAGAGAGAGAAACAGAGAGAAACAGAGAGAAACAGAGAGAAACAGAGAGAAACAGAGAGAGAAACAGAGAGAGAAACAGAGAGAAACAGAGAGAAACAGAGAAACAGAGAGAGAAACAGAGAGAAACAGAGAGAAACAGAGAGAAACAGAGAAAGAGAGAAACAGAGAGAAACAGAGAGAAACAGAGAGAAACAGAGAGAAACAGAGAGAAACAGAGAGAAACAGAGACAAACAGAGAGAAACAGAGAGAAACAGAGAGAAACAGAGAGAAACAGAGAGAAACAGAGAGAAACAGAGAGAAACAGAGAGAAACAGAGAGAAACAGAGAGAAACAGAGAGAAACAGAGAGAAACAGAGAGAAACAGAGAAACAGAGAGAAACAGAGAGAAACAGAGAAACAGAGAGAAACAGAGAGAAACAGAGAGAAACAGAGAGAAACAGAGAGAAACAGAGAGAAACAGAGAGAAACAGAGAGAAACAGAGAGAAACAGAGAGAAACAGAGAGAAAAACAGAGAGAAACAGAGAGAAACAGAGAGAAACAGAGAGAAACAGAGAGAAACAGAGAGAAACACAGAGAGAAACAGAGAAACAGAGTACCAGAAAAACAGAGAGAAACAGAGAAAAAGAGAGAAAGAGAAAAAACAGAGAGAAACAGAGAGAAACAGAGAAAAACAGAGAAACAGAGAAAAACAGAGAGAAACAGAGAGAAACAGAGAGAAACAGAGAGAAACAGAGAGAAACAGAGAGAAACAGAGAGAAACAGAGAGAAACAGAGAAACAGAGAGAAACAGAGAGAGAGAAACAGAGAGAGAAACAGAGAGAAACAGAGAGAAACAGAGAGAAACAGAGAGAAACAGAGAAAAGAGAGAAACAGAGAAAACAGAGAGAAACAGAGAGAGAAACAGAGAGAAAACAGAGAGAAACAGAGAGAAACAGAGAGAAACAGAGAGAAACAGAGAAACAGAGAGAAACAGAGAGAAACAGAGAGAAACAGAGAGAGAAACAGAGAGAAACAGAGAGAAACAGAGAGAAACAGAGAGAAACAGAGAGAAACAGAGAGAAACAGAGAGAAACAGAGAGAAACAGAGAGAAACAGAGAGAAACAGAGAGAAACAGAGAGAAACAGAGAGAAACAGAGAGAAACAGAGAGAAACAGAGAGAAACAGAGAGAAACAGAGAGAAACAGAGAGAAAAGAGAGAGAGAAACAGAGAGAAACAGAGAGAGAAACAGAGAGAAACAGAGAGAAACAGAGAGAAACAGAAGAGAAACAGAGAGAAACAGAGAGAAACAGAGAGAAACAGAGAGAAAACAGAGAAACAGAGAGAAACAGAGAGAAACAGAGAGAAACAGAGAGAAACAGAGAGAAACAGAGAGAAACAGAGAAAGAGAAACAGAGAGAGAGAAACAAGAGAGAAAACAGAGAGAAACAGAGAGAAACAGAGAGAAAACAGAGAGAAACAGAGAGAAACAGAGAGAAACAAGAGAAACAGAGAGAAACAGAGAGAAACAGAGAGAGAGAAACAGAGAAACAGAGAGAAACAGAGAGAAACAGAGAGAAACAGAGAGAAACAGAGAGAAACAGAGAAACAGAGAGAAACAGAGAGAAACAGAGAGAGAGAAACAGAGAGAAACAGAGAGAAACAGAGAAAACAGAGAGAAACAGAGAAACAGAGAGAGAAACAGAGAGAAACAGAGAGAAACAGAGAAACAGAGAGAAACAGAGAGAAAAGAGAGAGAAAAACAGAGAGAAACAGAGAGAAACAGAGAGAAACAGAGAGAAACAGAGAAAACAGAGAGAAACAGAGAGAAACAGAGAGAAACAGAGAGAAACAGAGAGAAACAGAGAGAAACAGAGAGAAACAGAGAGAAACAGAGAGAAACAGAGAGAAACAGAGAGACAAACAGAGAGAAACAGAGAAACAGAGAGAAACAGAGAGAGAGAAACAGAGAGAAACAGAGAGAAACAGAGAGAAACAGAGAGAAACAGAGAGAAACAGAGAGAGAAACAGAGAGAAACAGAGAGAAACAGAGAGAAACAGAGAGAAACAGAGAGAGAAACAGAGAGAAACAGAGAGAAACAGAGAGAAACAGAGAGAAACAGAGAGAAACAGAAACAGAGAGAAACAGAGAGAAACAGAGAAACAGAGAGAAACAGAGAGAAACAGAGAGAAACAGAGAGAAACAGAAACAGAGAGAAACAGAGAGAAACAGAAACAGAGAGAAACAGAGAGAAACAGAGAGAGAAAAAGAGAAACAGAGAGAGAGAAACAGAGAGAGAAAACAGAGAGAAAGAGAAACAGAGAAACAGAGAAACAGAGAGAAACAGAAAAACTAAAACAGAGAAAAACAGAGAAACAGAGAGAAACAGAGAGAAAAACAGTCTGAGAAACAGAGAGAAACAGTGGGTTAAGAAACAAAAAACAAGGCTCAGAGAGACGTCTAATGAAGACAAGAGAGAAACAGAAAAACAGTGAGAAACAGAGAGAAAAACAAGAGAAACAGGAGAGGTTAACTAATTTCATCAGTGTGAAACTGAAAAACAGGTGCCAAAAGTCTGGTAGACTGTTGATGTTGTACCAGTGGGTTAACAGAGAGAAAAACCCATCAAGGCTCTGGAACGTCTGGTAGACTGTGAGTACCAGTGGGTTAACTAACCCATCAAGGCTCTGGAACGTCTGGTAGACTGTGTTGTACCAGTGGGTTAACTAACCCATCAAGGCTCTGGAACGTCAGTAGACTGTGTTGTACCAGTGGGTTAACTAACCCATCAAGGCTCTGGAACGTCTGGTAGACTGTGTTGAAACCAGTGGGTTAACTAACCCATCAAGGCTCTGGAACGTCTGGTAGACTGTGTTGTACCAGTGGGTTAACTAACCCATCAAGGCTCTGGAACGTCTGGTAGACTGTGTTGTACCAGTGGGTTAACTAACCCATCAAGGCTCTGGAACGTCTGGTAGACTGTGTTGTACCAGTGGGTTAACTAACCCATCAAGGCTCTGGAACGTCTGGTAGACTGTGTTGTACCAGTGGGTTAACTAACCCATCAAGGCTCTGGAACGTCTGGTAGACTGTGTTGTACCAGTGGGTTAACTAACCCATCAAGGCTCTGGAACGTCTGGTAGACTGTGTTGTACCAGTGGGTTAACTAACCCATCAAGGCTCTGGAACGTCTGGTAGACTGTGTTGTACCAGTGGGTTAACTAACCCATCAAGGCTCTGGAACGTCTGGTAGACTGTGTTGTACCAGTGGGTTAACTAACCCATCAAGGCTCTGGAACGTCTGGTAGACTGTGTTGTACCAGTGGGTTTAACTAACTCTGGAAACTGGAGACTGTGTTGTACCAGTGGGTTAACTAACCTCATCAAGGCTCTGGAACGTCTGGTAGACTGTGTTGTACCAGTGGGTTAACTAACCCATCAAGGCTCTGGAACGTCTGGTAGACTGTGTTGTACCAGTGGGTTAACTAACCCATCAAGGCTCTGGAACGTCTGGTAGACTGTGTTGTACCAGTGGGTTAACTAACCCATCAAGGCTCTGGAACGTCTGGTAGACTGTGTTGTACCAGTGGGTTAACTAACCCATCAAGGCTCTGGAACGTCTGGTAGACTGTGTTGTACCAGTGGGTTAACTAACCCATCAAGGCTCTGGAACGTCTGGTAGACTGTGAAACCAGTGGGTTAACTAACCCATCAAGGCTCTGAACGTCTGGTAGACTGTGTTGTACCAGTGGGTTAACTAACCCATCAAGGCTCTGGAACGTCTGGTAGACTGTGTTGTACCAGTGGGTTAACTAACCCATCAAGGCTCTGGAACGTCTGGTAGACTGTGTTGTACCAGTGGGTTAACTAACCCATCAAGGCTCTGGAACGTCTGGTAGACTGTGTTGTACCAGTGGGTTAACTAACCCATCAAGGCTCTGGAACGTCTGGTAGACTGTGTTGTACCAGTGGGTTAACTAACCCATCAAGGCTCTGGAACGTCTGGTAGACTGTGTTGTACCAGTGGGTTAACTAACCCATCAAGGCTCTGGAACGTCTGGTAGACTGTGTTGTACCAGTGGGTTAACTAACCCATCAAGGCTCTGGAACGTCTGGTAGACTGTTAATGTTGTACCAATGGGTTAACTAACCCATCAAGGCTCTGGAAGGTCTGGTAGACTGTTAATGTTGTACCAGTGGGTTAACTAACCCATCAAGGCTCTGGAACGTCTGGTAGACTGTGTAGTACCAGTGGGTTAACTAACCCATCAAGGCTCTGGAACGCTCTGGTAGACTGTTAATGTTGTACCAATGGGTTAACTAACCCATCAAGGCTCTGGAAGGTCTGGTAGACTGTGTAGTACCAGTGGGTTAACTAACCCATCAAGGCTCTGGAACGTCTGGTAGACTGTGTAGTACCAGTGGGTTAACTAACCCATCAAGGCTCTGGAACGTCTGGTAGACTGTGTTGTACCAGTGGGTTAACTAACCCATCAAGGCTCTGGAACGTCTGGTAGACTGTGTTGTAATGTAAATACAATGCACTGGGATAGTTTGTCTCTCTGTGATCTGGTCGAGGTGTTTCGTATTCTGTGCTGACCTGGTTTTAATTGTGTTTGGTAACGGGACCTGGGGCGTGTGTGTAAGTGAATGTGTGTGCACACGAGTGTGACGTGTGTGTGTGTGAGCTTTCGTACATCTGTGAGTGAGTGAGTGAGTGAGTGTGTGTGTGAGTGCGTGTGTGCGCGTATGTGTGTGTGCGCGTATGTGTGCGTGCGTGTGTGTGTGTGTGTGAGTGAGTGAGTGAGTGTGTGTGTGTGAGTGCGTGTGTGCGCGTATGTGTGTGTGCGCGTATGTGTGCGTGTGTGTGTGTGTGTGCGTGTGCGTGTGTGCACGTATGTGTGCGTGCGTGCGTGTGTGTGTGTGTGCGTGTGTGTGCCCACCCACCAGCTCAGTCACTCTGTAGATGTACACCTTGCCCTTCTCCCAGCCTCCACTGAAGAACATGGGAGCTGCCACCAGTAGGTTGTCTGTTACTCCGTCACCATCTATATCCACCGGGGAGATCTCACTCCCATAGTACGACCCGATCTGAAATATAACCACACATCCAGACCATCAACACCCTGGATCAACAACATTTATTTAGCACACACTTTTATCCAGAGTAAACACATAGTGTATTTCATACTCAGTAGATGTGGCCCATGTGGGAATCGAACCCATTACTCCAGCTGGCACATCAGACTCTAAAAGCACCATGCTAACCAACTGAGATCATTAAGATCCCCACAATCACACGTCCTACACACGTCCTTCACCACATCCTTCACCACATGCCTTGACCACATCATTAAAACCCCCCAGCAAACGTCATTAGCATTCATTAGCATAGCATTCCAGTCATCATCATCATTCAGGTAACAGACCCAGATGTTTCCATGTAGAGGCTAGTTGGCTCCGCAAAAAAAACAGCCTTTTATCAACCAGACCTGGGTTCAGATAACATTTGAACTTTTCAAATACGTTTAACGTTATCTTTAGCCTATCTGGACTGCCAATCATTTACACTTTTGGAACTATTCCGTTCGTTCCATTGCATCAGGCGAGCTCAGTCAAGCCCAGCTATAGTCTTTGTAATGATGTCAAATAGTATTTGAACCCAGGTCTGTTCCTCTCAATGAGTGTTGTTATGGATCTCTCTGCCTCTTCTGTCTTTAGTATCCTCTTAGCTGGTGTTGTTATGGATCTCTCTGCCTCTTCTGTCTGTAGTATCCTCTTAGCTGGTGTTGTTATGGATCTCTCTCTCTTCTGTCTGTAGTATCCTCTTAGCTGGTGTTGTTATGGATCTCTCTGCCTCTTCTGTCTGTAGTATCCTCTTAGCTGGTGTTGTTATGGATCTCTCTGTCTGTAGTATCCTCTTAGCTGGTGTTGTTATGGATCTCTCTGTCTGTAGTATCCTCTTAGCTGGTGTTGTTATGGATCTCTCTGTCTGTAGTATCCTCTTAGCTGGTGTTGTTATGGATCTCTCTGCCTCTTCTGTCTGTAGTATCCTCTTAGCTGGTGTTGTTATGGATCTCTCT
Source organism: Oncorhynchus tshawytscha (assembly GCF_018296145.1). Classification (NCBI taxonomy): domain Eukaryota; kingdom Metazoa; phylum Chordata; class Actinopteri; order Salmoniformes; family Salmonidae; genus Oncorhynchus; species Oncorhynchus tshawytscha. Next base: position 115,366 of record NW_024609663.1, read on the forward strand.
GTCTGTAGTATCCTCTTAGCTGGTGTTGTTATGGATCTCTGCCTCTTCTGTCTGTAGTATCCTCTTAGCTGGTGTTGTTATGGATCTCTCTGCCTCTTCTGTCTGTAGTATCCTCTTAGCTGGTGTTGTTATGGATCTCTCTGTCTGTAGTATCCTCTTAGCTGGTGTTGTTATGGATCTCTCTGTCTGTAGTATCCTCTTAGCTGGTGTTGTTATGGATCTCTCTGTCTGTAGTATCCTCTTAGCTGGTGTTGTTATGGATCTCTCTGTCTGTAGTATCCTCTTAGCTGGTGTTGTTATGGATCTCTTCTGTCTGTAGTATCCTCTTAACTGGTGTTGTTATGGATCTCTCTTGTCTGTAGTATCCCTAGCTGGTGTTGTTATGGATCTCTCTGTCTGTAGTATCCTCTTAGCTGGTGTTGTTATGGATCTCTCTGTCTGTAGTATCCTCTTAGCTGGTGTTGTTATGGATCTCTCTCTCTTCTGTCTGTAGTATCCTCTTAGCTGGTGTTGTTATGGATCTCTCTCTCTTCTGTCTGTAGTATCCTCTTAGCTGGTGTTGTTATGGATCTCTCTGTATCCTCTTCTGTGTTGTTAGTATCTCTCTTAGTACTGGTGTTGTTATGGATCTCTCTGTCTGTAGTATCCTCTTAGCTGGTGTTGTTATGGATCTCTCTGCCTCTTCTGTCTGTAGTATCCTCTTAGCTGGTGTTGTTATGGATCTCTCTGTCTGTAGTATCCTCTCTGTCTGTAGTATCCTCTTAGCTGGTGTTGTTATGGATCTCTCTTCTGTCTAGTATTCAATTCAAGGGCTTTATTGGCATATGGAAACTGATCTGTCTGTCAGTATCCTCTTAGCTGGTGTGTTATGGTAGATAGTATCCTCTTAGCTGGTGTTGTTATGGATCTCTCTGTCTGTAGTATCCTCTTAACTGGTGTTGTTATGGATCTCTCTGTCTGTAGTATCCTCTTAGCTGGTGTTGTTATGGATCTCTCTGTCTGTAGTATCCTCTTAACTGGTGTTGTTATGGATCTCTCTGTCTGTAGTATCCTCTTAGCTGGTGTTGTTATGGATCTCTCTGTCTGTAGTATCCTCTTAGCTGGTGTTGTTATGGATCTCTCTGTCTGTAGTATCCTCTTAACTGGTGTTGTTATGGATCTCTCTGTCTGTAGTATCCTCTTAGCTGGTGTTGTTATGGATCTCTCTGTCTGTAGTATCCTCTTAACTGGTGTTGTTATGGATCTCTCTGTCTGTAGTATCCTCTTAGCTGGTGTTGCTATGGATCTCTCTGTCTGTAGTATCCTCTTAGCTGGTGTTGCTATGGATCTCTCTGTCTGTAGTATCCTCTTAGCTGGTGTTGCTATGGATCTCTCTGTCTGTAGTATCCTCTTAGCTGGTGTTGCTATGGATCTCTCTGCCTGTAGTATCCTCTTAGCTGGTGTTGTTTACTGTAGCTGGTAGCTTGTTTTTCTATTTGTATTCACAATGCAGATGTAATGTGTTTTGAATTAAGGGGGACAGGGATGGGAAACACATGGGATCTGTGTAATGTTTTTGGCTACATGGGGGCGTGGGAAGGCTGTCTAGACTCCATAGCGCAGACTATCATGGTTGCTGTGTCCTGGCTGGGTTGCCAGATTGACAAAAGGACTGGAAAGACTACTGTCATGGTGGACTCAGATGGTGATGGGAGAACCAGATTGAGAAGGGTCCATGTGGGATCCATGAGCAGAAGGGACTATCGGGGTCTTGGATGATCTTCATATGTCTTTTAAAGAGAGAGTAATACCAGTGTAAGTGTGTGTTATACCACTGTGTAACTGTTCAGTTTATGGTTGGAGTTTAGGACTTGAGTTGTGGCTCAGGATAGTGCTGTGTCAATCAAATAGGTGGTAGACATGTCTTAGGGCCCCAGTTAAAAAGAGAGTTTGGAAAGCCCAGCTGTTGAGTCTACCTGTTGTCCTTTGAGGGAGTGCAGGATGGTGAGGTTACCAGTGTTCTTCAGGGTGAAGATGATGACCTTGCCAGTATGGTTGAACCGCGGTGCCCCTGCCACGTACAGTCGACCGTTCCTGGCCGACACCACCGATGTTACTGTGTAACCTGGACACACACACACACACACACACACACACACACACACACACACACACACACACACACACACACACACACACACACACACACACACACACACACACACACACACACACACACACACACACACACACACACACACACACACACACACACACACACACACACACACACACACACAGCCTTGTTGAGTCCAAATGATTCAATCATTCATTACTGAAACCCAGAGTATTCACTAAACCCAGTGGTAGAGGATTGTCATTGCTAACTCAGCCTAATGTTCTCCTGTCTGTCACAGCTTCACGTTGTGTTGACCTCCTATGTTCACCTTGGATTGCCCAGTTGTCTTGAACTGTTTCCACAGCTTCTTTCTCCCTGGAGCACAAAGCCTGTTCCTCATATAATATCTGGAAGGAATGTCAGCTAGTTGTTACGGTGTGTGGTGAAACTCTCTCTTCTCTGCACAACATCACCATCAAATGGGTCAATAAAGGCATACCAGTGTGTGTGTGTGTTCACCATAGGCCACTGTCATTCCTCTGGTTGGGTTGTATGAACTGCATGAGCCAGACCTGATTTATAAAAAGCAACTACCCTATCAGCTTCGTTTAGAAACAGAGTTCAATGGCCTGCATTGAACCACGATGACTCACTAGGGTGAAGCCAAGTCTCTCTCTCTCTCTCTCTCTCTCTCTCTCTCTCTCTCTCTCTCTCTCTCTCTCTCTGTCTCTCTGTCTCTCTGTCTCTCTCTCTCTCTCTCTCTCTCTCTCTCTCTCTCTCTCTCTCTGCTCTCTCGCTCTCTGTCTCTCGCTCTCTGTCTCTCGCTCGCTCTCTCTGTCTGTCTCTCTCTCTCTCTCTGTCTCTCGTTCTTTGTCTCTCGCTCTCTTGCTGTCTCTCTGTCTCTCGCTCTCTCTCTGTCTCTCTCTCTGTCTCTCTCTCTCTGTCTCTCTCTCTGTCTCTCTCTCTCTGTCTCTCTCTCTCTGTCTCTCTCTCTGTCTCTCGCTCGCTCTCTCTGTCTCTCGCTCGCTCTCTCTGTCTCTCGCTCGCTCTCTCTGTCTCTGTCTTTTGCTCTTTGTCTCTCGCTCTCTCTGTCTATCTCTCTCGCTCTCTGTCTCTCTCTCTCTGTCTCTCTCTCTCTCTCTCTCTCTCTGTCTCTCTCTCTCTGCTCTCTGTCTCTCTCTCTCTGTCTCTCTCTCTGTCTCTCGCTCTCTCTCTCGCTCTCTCTCTCTCTGTCTCTCGCTCTCTCTGTCTCTCGCTCTCTCTGTCTCTCTCTCTCTCTCTGTCTCTCGCTCTCTCTCTGTCTCTCGCTCTCTCTGTCTCTCGCTCTCTCTGTCTCTCGCTCTCTCTGCCTCTCGCTCTCTCTGTCTCTCGCTCTCTCTGCCTCTCTCTCTCTCTCTCTCTCTCTCTCTCTCTCTCTCTCTCTCTCTCTCTCTCTGTCTCTCTCTCTGTCTCTCTCTCTGTCTCTCGCTCTCTCTCTCTGTCAATTCAATTAACTTTGCTAAATTGGCATGACGTAACAATGTACATATTGCCAAAGCTTATTTTGGATATTTACAAAATGAAAGAAATGAGAATCAAAATTGTCAAGGGACAACATTAACAACAATAACCAAGGGTTAAAATAACCATACATTGAACAATAACAATAAGCATACAGTAGAGTACATGTGCAGGTTGATTGGTCGGTCAGACACTGTCACTCAACTTATGGCAGGCAGCAATGTAGTGCGCTGCCAACCCACAGCTCTCTGCGTCCTCCCCCAACAGGACGGGTAGCCTACTCTCATCAGAGAGGTCTTTGAAACCTTGAATAAGGGTTTCAAATTTGGGGAAATGACACTCTCTAATTGTTTTATATTTTTCACATTTTGTCAGGAAATGCAGCTCCGTCTCAGTTTCTGCTGTGGTGCAGTGGTTGCACAGCCTTTCCTCTACAGGGAGCCAAGTTTTCCTGTGTCTATCTACCCTTCTCAATGGCAAGGCTGTGCTCACTGAGCCTGTACTTTGTCAAGGTTTTTCTAAGGTTTTGATCAGTAACCATTTGGTTTATTCTGATTGATTGGATGTTCTGGTCCTGAGGCTTCAGTGTGTTAGTAGAACAGGTTTGTGAACTCAGCCCCAGGACCAGCTGGATGAGGGGACTGAGGCTTCAGTGTGTTAGTAGAACAGGTTTGTGAACTCAGCCCCAGGACCAGCTGGATGAGGGGACTGAGGCTTCAGTGTGTTAGTAGAACAGGTTTGTGAACTCAGCCCCAGGACCAGCTGGATGAGGGGACTGAGGCTTCAGTGTGTTAGTAGAACAGGTTTGTGAACTCAGCCCCAGGACCAGCTGGATGAGGGGACTGAGGCTTCAGTGTGTTAGTAGAACAGGTTTGTGAACTCAGCCCCAGGACCAGCTGGATGAGGGGACTGAGGCTTCAGTGTGTTAGTAGAACAGGTTTGTGAACTCAGCCCCAGGACCAGCTGGATGAGGGGACTGAGGCTTCAGTGTGTTAGTAGAACAGGTTTGTGAACTCAGCCCCAGGACCAGCTGGATGAGGGGACTGAGGCTTCAGTGTGTTAGTAGAACAGGTTTGTGAACTCAGCCCCAGGACCAGCTGGATGAGGGGACTGAGGCTTCAGTGTGTTAGTAGAACAGGTTTGTGAACTCAGCCCCAGGACCAGCTGGATGAGGGGACTGAGGCTTCAGTGTGTTAGTAGAACAGGTTTGTGAACTCAGCCCCAGGACCAGCTGGATGAGGGGACTGAGGCTTCAGTGTGTTAGTAGAACAGGTTTGTGAACTCAGCCCCAGGACCAGCTGGATGAGGGGACTGAGGCTTCAGTGTGTTAGTAGAACAGGTTTGTGAACTCAGCCCCAGGACCAGCTGGATGAGGGGACTGAGGCTTCAGTGTGTTAGTAGAACAGGTTTGTGAACTCAGCCCCAGGACCAGCTGGATGATGTGACTCTTTTCTTTGCTCAGCTCTTGGCATTGCAGGGCTTGGTAATGATATGAGAGGGGGTCACTGTATTTTAGATGTTTCCAAAACTTAATTGCTTTTTAATTTTTTTTTATTAGTAGTGGATATAGGCCTAATTCTGCCCTGCATGCATTGTTTGTAGTTTTCCTCTGGACAGGTAGGAGAATCTTACAGAACTCTGCATGCAGGGTTTCAATGGGGTGTTTGTCCCATTTGATGAAATCTTGTTTTGCAAGTGGACCCCACACCTCACTGCCATAAAGTGTAATTGGTTCAATGACATATTGACTTTAGTTTTAGACACATTTGAATAGGTATTTCAATTTGAATTAGCTTTTTAATGGTGTAAAATGCCCTGCGTGCTTTCTCTCTCAGTTCATTCACTGCCTCATGAAGGTGTCCAGTTGAGCTTATTTTTAAACCTCAGTAATTGTAGTGTGTGCAGTACTCTATATATTTTGTACCAATTGAGAACTTTGGTCTAATTCCCTGAGATCTCTCTCGCTCTCTGTCTTTCTCTCTCTCTCTCTCTCTCCCTCTCTCTCTCGTATGAGGACAGTAATCCTTTCTGTGTGTGTCTGCATCTCTCCCTTCTACTTCTTCTCTCTGTCTTCCTCCTCCCTCTTTCCCCACCCCTCTGTCAGTGAGCATGTCCAGACCCATACCTCTGCCCTATATTCCTAATGAGGCTGGAATGGCTTCCATGGGCAGGCCAGCCAGCAGCTGATGGGAAAAGCAGAGGGCCTTATAGGCAGGAGGAGTGGTGGTAGTGAGGAGTGGGACGGGGTGGGATGAGGGGAAGTTGGATGGGGTGCAGTGGGAAGCAGTGGAGCAGTAGAGTGGTTTATAGAGAGGCCTGATGCTAAACCACTGTGCCTGCCACATGTCTATCCAGAGATAGAGAAGGACGTGATAGATGGAAGATGGAGAAAGAGAAAGCAAGGGGGAGATAGCATGAGAGAGAGCATGAGAGAGAGGAAGAGAGAGAGCATGAGAGAGAGGAAGAGAGATAGCATGAGAGAGAGGAAGAGAGAGAGCCAGAGAGAGAGCACGAGAGAGAGCCAGAGAGATAGCATGAGAGATAGCATGAGAGAGAGCCAGAGAGAGAGCCAGAGAGAGAGCCAGAGAGAGAGCCAGAGAGAGAGCCAGAGAGAGAGCCAGAGAGATAGCATGAGAGAGAGCCAGCATGAGAGAGAGCCAGAGAGATAGCATGAGAGAGAGCCAGAGAGATAGCATGAGAGAGAGCCAGAGAGAGCCAGAGAGAGAGCCAGAGAGAGAGCATGAGAGAGCCAGAGAGATAGCATGAGAGATAGCATGAGAGAGAGCCAGAGAGATAGCATGAGAGAGAGCCAGAGAGAGAGCATGAGAGAGAGCCAGAGAGATAGCATGAGAGAGAGCCAGAGAGATAGCATGAGAGAGAGAGAGAGAGCCAGAGAGATAGCATGAGAGAGAGCCAGAGAGATAGCATGAGAGAGAGCCAGAGAGATAGCATGAGAGAGAGCCAGAGAGAGAGCGCGCGAGAGAGAGCCAGAGAGAGCGCGCGAGAGAGAGAGCCAGAGAGAGTGCCAGAGAGAGAGCATGATAGAGAGCCAGAGAGAGAGCATGAGAGAGAGCCAGAGAGAGAGCCAGAGAGATAGCATGAGAGAGAGCCAGAGAGAGAGCCAGAGAGAGCCAGAGAGAGCGAGAGAGAGAGAGAGAGAGCCAGAGAGATAGCATGAGAGAGAGCCAGAGAGAGCCAGAGAGAGAGCATGAGAGAGAGCCAGAGAGAGAGAGATGAGATGAGAGAGAGCCAGAGAGAGAGCATGAGAGAGAGCCAGAGAGATAGCATGAGAGAGAGCCATGAGAGATAGCATGAGAGAGAGAGATGCGAGAGAGAGATAGCAGACAGATAGCATGAGAGAGAGCATGAGAGAGAGCCAGAGAGATAGCATGAGAGAGAGCCAGAGAGATAGCATGAGAGAGAGCAAGAGAGATAGCATGAGAGAGAGCCAGAGAGATTGCATGAGAGGAGATGAGATGGTGAACAGTAGACTGTAGAGGCAGTAAAGGTGAAGAGAGATGAGATGAGATGGTGAACAGTAGACTGTAGAGGCAGTAAAGGTGAAGAGAGAGGAGATGAGATGGTGAACAGTAGACTGTAGAGACAGTAAAGATGAAGAGAGAGGAGATGAGATGAGATGGTGAACAGTAGACTGTAGAGACATTAAAGATGAAGAGAGAGGAGATGAGATGGTGAACAGTAGACTGTAGAGACAGTAAAGATGAAGAGAGAGAGGAGATGAGATGGTGAACAGTAGACTGTAGAGACAGTAAAGATGAAGAGAGAGAGAGGAGATGAGATGGTGAACAGTAGACTGTAGAGACAGTAAAGATGAAGAGAGAGAGGAGATGAGATGGTGAACAGTAGACTGTAGAGACAGTAAAGATGAAGAGAGAGAGAGGAGATGAGATGGTGAACAGTAGACTGTAGAGACAGTAAAGATGAAGAGAGAGAGAGGAGATGAGATGGTGAACAGTAGACTGTAGAGACAGTAAAGATGAAGAGAGAGGAGATGAGATGGTGAACAGTAGACTGTAGAGACAGTAAAGATGAAGAGAGAGGAGATGAGATGGTGAACAGTAGACTGTAGAGACAGTAAAGATGAAGAGAGAGAGAGGAGATGAGATGGTGAACAGTAGACTGTAGAGACAGTAAAGATGAAGAGAGAGAGAGGAGATGAGATGGTGAACAGTAGACTGTAGAGACAGTAAAGATGAAGAGAGAGGAGATGAGATGGTGAACAGTAGACTGTAGAGACAGTAAAGATGAAGAGAGAGAGAGGAGATGAGATGGTGAACAGTAGACTGTAGAGACAGTAAAGATGAAGAGAGAGAGAGGAGATGAGATGGTGAACAGTAGACTGTAGAGACAGTAAAGATGAAGAGAGAGAGAGGAGATGAGATGGTGAACAGTAGACTGTAGAGACAGTAAAGATGAAGAGAGAGAGAGGAGATGAGATGGTGAACAGTAGACTGTAGAGACAGTAAAGATGAAGAGAGAGAGAGGAGATGAGATGGTGAACAGTAGACTGTAGAGACAGTAAAGATGAAGAGAGAGAGAGGAGATGAGATGGTGAACAGTAGACTGTAGAGACAGTAAAGATGAAGAGAGAGAGAGGAGATGAGATGTAAAGATGAACAGTAGACTGTAGAGACAGTAAAGATGAAGAGAGAGGAGATGAGATGGTGAACAGTAGACTGTAGAGACAGTAAAGATGAAGAGAGAGGAGATGAGATGGTGAACAGTAGACTGTAGAGACAGTAAAGATGAAGAGAGAGGAGATGAGATGGTGAACAGTAGACTGTAGAGACAGTAAAGATGAAGAGAGAGGAGATGAGATGGTGAACAGTAGACTGTAGAGACAGTAAAGATGAAGAGAGAGAGAGGAGATGAGATGGTGAACAGTAGACTGTAGAGACAGTAAAGATGAAGAGAGAGAGGAGATGAGATGGTGAACAGTAGACTGTAGAGACAGTAAAGATGAAGAGAGAGAGAGGAGATGAGATGGTGAACAGTAGACTGTAGAGACAGTAAAGATGAAGAGAGAGGAGATGAGATGGTGAACAGTAGACTGTAGAGACAGTAAAGATGAAGAGAGAGAGAGGAGATGAGATGGTGAACAGTAGACTGTAGAGGCAGTAAAGATGAAGAGAGAGGAGATGAGATGGTGAACAGTAGACTGTAGAGACAGTAAAGATGAAGAGACAGAGAGAGATGAGATGGGAACAGTAGAGAGACAGTAAAGAGAGAGGCTGAGAGGAGATGAGATGGTGAACAGTAGACTGTAGAGACAGTAAAGCTGAAGAGACAGAGAGGGGACAGTAAAAGAGAGAGGAGATGAGAGAGACAGAAAGAGGACAGAGAGAGAGATGAAGGTCAGAGACTGTAGAGACAGGATGAGGGTCAGAGAGAGGATGAACAGGGACAGAGACAGTAAAGATGAAGAGACAGAGAGGAGATGAGATGGGACAGTAGAGTAGAGATGAGGACAGAGAGAGGATGAGATGGAGTAGAGAGAGGATAAAGATGAAGAGAGAGATGAGGGAGAGTGACAGTAGATGAGAGACAGTAGAAGATGAGGGACAGAGAGAGGAGATGAGATGGACAGTAGAGAGGATGAAGGAGAGAGAGAGGAGATGAGATGGTGAACAGTAGACTGAGAGACAGTAAAGAGGATGAGAGAGAGGAGATGAGATGGTGAACAGTAGGGTAGAGACAGTAAAGATGAGGACAGAGGAGATGAGATGAGTGACAGTAGACTGTAGAGACAGTAAAGATGAAGAGAGAGAGGAGATGGACAGAGAGACTGTAGAGACAGTAAAGAGATGAGATGAGGGACAGAGAGAGGATGAGTAAAGATGAAGACAGAGAGAGAGATGATGGGACAGTAGACTGAGGATAAAGATGAAGGACAGAGAGAGATGAGATGAACAGTAGAGTAGAGACAGTAAACAGAGAGAGGATGATGGGAACAGTAGAGACAGTAAAGATGAAGGACAGAGAGAGGATGAGATGGGACAGTAGAGAGAGACAGGATGAGAGGAGGAGAGAGAGGATAGACTGTAGGACAGTAAAGATGAAGAGAGAGGATGAGGGAACAGAGAGTAGATGATGAAGGACAGAGAGAGGATGATGGGACAGAGAGAGGATAAAGAGGGACAGAGAGAGGATGAGGGACAGAGAGAGGATGAGGGAGAGAGAGAGGATGAGGGACAGAAAGATGAGGAGAGAGGATGAGGGACAGAGAGAGACTGAAGGACAGAGAGAGGCTGAAGGTCAGAGAGAGGATGAGGGTCAGAGAGTGGATGAGGGTCAGAGAGAGGATGAAAGACAGAGAGAGAATGATGGACAGAGAGAGGATGAGGGACAGAGAGAGACAGAAGGACAGGGAAAGGATGAGGAACAGAGAGAGGATGAGGAACAGAGAGAGGATGAGGAACAGAGAGAGGATGAGTAACAGAGAGAGGATGAGTAACAGAGAGAGGATGAAGAACAGAGAGAAGATGAAGGACAGAGAGAGACAGAGGGACAGGGAGAGAGAGGATGAGGACAGAGAGAGGAGGAACAGAGAGAGGATGAACAGACAGAGATGAGGACAGAGAGAGGATGAGGACAGAGAGAGGACAGAGAGAGATGAGAGGACAGAGAGGATGAGGACAGAGGATGAGGACAGGACAGAGAGAGATGAAGGACAGAGAGAGGATGAGGACAGAGAGAGGATGAGGAACAGAGAGGATGAGAGGACATGAGAGGACAGAGAGAGGATGAGGACAGAGAGAGGATGAAGGACAGAGAGAGAGACAGGAAAGGAGAGGAGAGGATGACAGGACAGAGAGAGGATGATGGATGAAGGAACAGAGAGAGGATGAGGACAGAGAGAGGACAGGAGAGGATGAGGACAGAGAGAGGATGAAGGACAGAGAGGATGAGAGGACAGAGAGATGAGGAAGGACAGAGAGAGGATGAGGACAGAGAGAGACAGGACGAAAGGATGAGGAACAGAGAGAGGAGGAACAGAGAGATGAGGAGATCGAGGATGAGGAACAGAGAGAGGATGAGAACAGAGAGAGGATGAGGAACAGAGAGAGGATGAGGAACAGAGAGAGGATGAGTAACAGAGAGAGGATGAGTAACAGAGAGAGGATGAAGAACAGAGAGAAGATGAAGGACAGAGAGAGGATGAAGGACAGAGAGAGGATGAAGGACAGAGAGAGGATGGTGGACAGAGGATGAAGGGCAAAGAGAGGATCAGGGAGAGGAGTCTATAGCTCTACCCAAACCAAACCCCTCTGTGACCAATCCTTTAGATCGTCAATTCCTCCCTCACCTAGGTAGGCGCCGTGGTTCTTCAGCTCCTCTGGGAATTCCTGTGAGTAGGAGGACTTGGGTGGAACCACCTTCCCCTGTCGGGTCTCCTTCAGGACGGCTCCATTCCAGTCGTAGGCCCCCGGTGCCCCCACCAGGATCCCATCCTTTAGGGACAGACAGGAGACAGGCACTTAGTGTGAACATTAAAACATGATTGTAATTGCCATTGGTTCAGCAGGCAATGATGGTTAAATGGAGAAGGTGATGAGTACACAGGATGATGATGATGTGTGTGATAAATACATCCTTTCTCTCTAAATCAAATGTGTGTGTGTGTTTCCCAGTGATTGTATTGCCATTGGTTCAGCAGGCAATGATGGTAAAATGGAGAAGGTGATGAGTACACAGGATGATGATGATGGTGATGATGATAAATACATCCTTTCTCTCTAAATCAAATCATCCTTCCTCACCCTTCCTCCCAGGCTACAATCCCCAGCCTCCCTCCAGTCCCCAGCCTCCCTCCAGTCCCCAGCCTCCCTCCAGTCCCCAGACTCCCTCCAGTCCCCAGTCCCCAGTCCACAGCCTCCCTCCAGTCCCCAGCCTCCCTCCAGTCCCCAGCCTCCCTCCAGTCCCCAGCCTCCTCCAGTCCCCAGCCTCCCAGTCCAGCCTCCCTCCCCAGCCTCCCTCCAGTCCCCAGCCTCCCCCAGTCCCCAGCCTCCCCCTCCCCAGTCCTCCAGTCCCCCTCCCTCCAGTCCCCAGCCTCCCCAGCCAGCCCCTCCAGTCCCCAGCCTCCCTCCAGTCCCCAGCCTCCCTCCAGTCCCCAGACTCCCTCCAGTCCCCAGCCTCCTCCAGTCCCCAGCCTCCCTCCAGTCCCCAGCCTCCCTCCAGTCCCAGCCTCCCTCCAGGCCCCAGCCTCCCTCCAGTCCCCAGCCTCCCTCCAGTCCCCAGCCTCCCTCCAGTCCCCAGCCTCCCTCCAGTCCCCAGTCCCCAGCCTCCCTCCAGTCCCCAGCCTCCCTCCAGTCCCCAGCCTCCTCCAGACTCCCTCCAGTCCCCAGACTCCCTCCAGTCCCCAGACTCCCTCCAGTCCCCAGACTCCCTCCAGTCCCCAGACTCCCTCCAGTCCCCAGACTCCCTCCAGTCCCCAGACTCCAGCAAGGATATTTTTGCAGAAACTTATTAGAGTTTGATGACCGTTCACTCGTTCTGCCAACAACAGCTTAATAAACAATAAATCAGTCAAAACATAAGTCTGCCCACATTCATGATGTTTTCCTTCGTTCTCCTCCCAAATTGATTTAAAAGCCATTGGAGACATTTGAGAGGATAATAAGTTAAGCTTGCATGGGTCCTCTAAATGAATAAAGCGTTGGACAAACGTTCTCTCTCTCTCTCTCACACACACACACACACACACACACACACACACACACACACACACACAGACACATCACACACACAGACACGTGTTCCATCACCTGTATGCACCACACACACACACACACACACACACACACACACACACACACACACACACACACACAGAGACACGTGTTCCATCACCTGTATGCACCACACACACACACACACACACACACACACACAGACACGTGTTCCATCACCTGTATGCACACACACACACACACACACACACACACACACACACACACACACACACACACACACACAGACACGTGTTCCATCACCTGTATGCACACACACACACACACACACACACACACACACACACACACAGACACGTGTTCCATCACCTGTATGCACACACACACACACACACACACACACACACACACACACACACACACACACACGTGTTCCATCACCACATGCACACACACACACACACACACACACACACACACACACACACACACACCACACACACACACACACACACACACACACACACACAGACACGTGTTCCATCACCTGTATGCACCACACAAAGTAATAGGAAAGAATGTTGATGAGAAACGTTACAGGTTCTTCATTATAATATGTTTAGTAGGGGCTATTTTGGGTCTGTGTCATCAAAAAGGACAAAACACTGTCACCAGTAACCAACCAGTAACCAACCAGTAACCAACCAGTGACCAACCAGTAACCAACCAGTAACCAACCAGTAACCAACCAGTGACCAACCAGTGACCAACCAGTAACCAACCAGTAACCAACCAGTAACCAACCAGTAACCAACCAGTGACCAACCAGTAACCAACCAGTGACCAACCAGTAACCAACCAGTAACCAACCAGTAACCAACCAGTGACCAACCAGTAACCAACCAGTAACCAACCAGTAACCAACCAGTGACCAACCAGTAACCAACCAGTAACCAACCAGTAACCAACCAGTGACCAACCAGTGACCAACCAGTAACCAACCAGTAACCAACCAGTAACCAACCAGTAACCAACCAGTAACCAACCAGTAACCAACCAGTAACCACAAGCATGGGAGAAGAAGATGGCATATGGGCTGGCGGTGGACATTTGTTCATCCTACACTGAATACATGTCATTTTTATAATGACAGAGTTCCCCCGAGGCTAATCTAGTCCCTCCTCTGCCACGCATAATATGCAGACGGAACATTTTCCAAAGGTTCGCTACCAGTTAGCATACGACTGACGGAACACTCTTGGACTACTTCTCGACCACTTCCTGGGACATGGAAACGTCTAGGTCGCTGAGCGACTGATTCACAGACTGACCCTCACAGACTGTCAGTTTTTGACAGCTGTGTGGTGCTAGACTCTGTGGGTATCTGTTTTGGTGGTGGTGCATGCTGTTTCCATGGTGATGTAGCCCCAAATAGTCCCCACTATACACCCTTCTTCAGGCTTGTTGAGATCTGAATATATGCAATAAAGACTACCTGGAACATGTCCATTCTCATTGTCCAACCTGCGGCCATTTGCACACACACCTGGGTGTGAAACAATGCCTTATATCTGGGAATCCCTTTTCAACATTATTACTCTGAGTTGGAGGAAGCCATAAACAAACAGATCTCTGGCTAACTGGACTGAACTGGTCTGGGTATGTAGGACTTCAGCAGAATCAAGCTGGCACACTCCACATTCAACAAAACCATCTGGTCTTTTGGGACACTTTTTCTCCTTTATTAAGGCTCCTGAAGTCTTTCCAATAAGTTATCTTACTCTCAACACTCGGGTTGCGTTGGTTGAGAAAGTGCTATCCCTGGAATCCAGCCTTCTGGAGTATGGAATGTCCAGCCATCCCAGTCAACCAGCTGCAGTTTCCCTATTTATTGTTTTAACAAAAAGGGATATATTTATTGTTCCCTCGTCAGCTTGTGCTTCAACTGTGGCGTTGAACTGGAAAATCAAAGCTATTGCATCAGCAAACCTGAATCTGGGACGCAGATGGAGAGAGTAAAAAGAAAGACAACAAATGAAGACTGGTACATGGGGGAGGATGGTGATGAAGCTACAGTAGAAAACAGGAAGACTGGTACATGAGGGAGGATGGTGATGAAGCTACAGTAGAAAACAGGAAGACTGGTACATGAGGGAGGATGGTGATGAAGCTACAGTAGAAAACAGGAAGACTGGTACATGAGGGAGGATGGTGATGAAGCTACAGTAGAAAACAGGAAGACTGGTACATGAGGGAGGATGCTGATGAAGCTACAGTAGAAAACAAGAAGACTGGACTGGTACATGAGGGAGGATGGTGATGAAGCTACAGTAGAAAACAGGAAGACTGGTACATGAGGGAGGATGGTGATGAAGCTACAGTAGAAAACAGGAAGACTGGTACATGAGGGAGGATGGTGATGAAGCTACAGTAGAAAACAGGAAGACTGGTACATGAGGGAGGATGGTGATGAAGCTACAGTAGAAAACAGGAAGACTGGTACATGAGGGAGGATGGTGATGAAGCTACAGTAGAAAACAAGAAGACTGGTACATGGGGGAGGATGGTGATGAAGCTACAGTAGAAAACAGGAAGACTGGTACATGAGGGAGGATGGTGATGAAGCTACAGTAGAAAACAGGAAGACTGGTACATGAGGGAGGATGGTGATGAAGCTACAGTAGAAAACAGGAAGACTGGTACATGAGGGAGGATGGTGATGAAGCTACAGTAGAAAGCAGGAAGACTGGTACATGAGGGAGGATGGTGATGAAGCTACAGTAGAAAGCAGGAAGACTGGTACATGAGGGAGGATGGTGATGAAGCTACAGTAGAAAGCAGGAGTTGGACAGACACTTGCGGATACCTCTCCAGCTGTGTCAAGCCCAAAGCCAACACACCGCCCCTGTCAGGTCTGAATGCAACCAAAACTTCCAGGAAAGACACCCCAACATCTTTTAAGGGGCGGCAGGTAGCCTAGTGGTTACAGCGTTGGACTCGTAACTGAAAGGTTGCAAGAATCCCCAAGCTGACAAGGTAAAAATCTGTCTTTCTGCCCCTGAACAAGGCAGTTAACCCACTGTTCCTAGGCCGTTATTGAAAATAAGAATTTGTTCTTACTTGCCTAGTTACATAAAGGTAAAATAAAATAAAAACTCTCTGGTGAGATGTTCTTTCAGCCTTCTCTGCTACGCTATGACCCCCTGGGGACTTCAGAGTGTCTTATTTGCACCTCTGGAAGGTCAAAGTGGAACAATGACTGTCGTCAGTGAGGGGTTCCTTAATCAGGATGACCTCAGCATCACAGCAGGCCCCCCAGGAACCTGGAGAGTGAGGGATGGGAGGGTGGAAACCTGTCAGGAGTAGGAGAGAGGTGTGTGTGTGTGGGGGGGGTATACTGGCAGCAGTGGTGAGACTCACCTCCACGAAGTGTGAAGAGAAGCCAGCCTGAGACATCTGGAGGCCGAAGGCTGTCCCGTTCTTACTGGTCCCTGTAGAGGAAGACCAGGTGAGTTCAGCAGGAGGAATTATTTTCTTTGAGAACAGGAAAAGGAAATGAGTTGGGTCTAGTTTGTGGTTTACAGATGGCTGTTTTACAGCATTATATGGAATACCTTCCAAACTGAAGATCCTATCCCCAAGCGCGTCCACAATGTCCTTCAAGGCAGACTCATCAGTCACCTTGAAGAAGTGCTTGTCATCGGGGTCACTAGCGATATACTTGATTTCATTCAGGAATGCCTCTGGGTTGATTCCACGCCGGTTGTAGTAGCCAAGCACCTGGTGACAACCAGACAGAGACATCACCAGACTGTGTTGTAGACTGCCCTACTATAGAGCCATCTCACTTATGAACTGTGACTCAACAATCCCTTTGCCCACACAAACCAAGAGGGAAACTGGCAGACTTTAGATAGACTGAGAAGTTTAACCAGAGAAGGACGGTTCCAACTTCCAATCCTTTGGTGGATTGTGTCCCTGCTGCCTGCTGTCACAAATTCCAGCTGTCAGCAACCAAATGAACTCAGCACCTCCCTTCTCTTCTTAGATGCCCATGGCCTGGTTTGACTGGGCCCTTCACCTCATCATCTATGGGCTGAATACGCTCAGGAGAACCCCATGCCAAAGCGGGCTTAACCAAAGTGTTCTGTGGGCTTGGAAAGATCATTCACACCTTCAACCACTTGGCTGGCTGTGTATATACATTTTGAGAGGGCACTAAACCGTTTAGGCTCTGTCTAATACCCTGACAACACCGCTCTGTCGGGTGCACAAAATACATTTAGAAATCTATGTTATTCAATTATTGCACCCACACTGTTCGCGCGCGTCAACCAGTCTGCTTTGCCAAGGGCTAAAATAGAACTCCTTTCTATGTCTGAAGCAGATCGCGCTGCAAGTCCTGCCTCTCCCATCTCCTCATTGGTTTATAGAAGCAGGTACCCATGTACCATCTCCTCATTGGTTATACCCACGTGAGTGACTGAAAGACGAACGAGGTCGGTGGCGGTAACGCACCTAATGTATGAAAGTTGCCAATCGCAATGTAAAGTCAAGAGAAGAAAAAGCCTAGAAGGAGGAGAAATGACTAGAAAAGAGTCGGTTGACTGTTTTATGTGTGGATTAATTGTCGGAGTAGAGGACCTTGTGCATGTCAGGTAAAATAACAACTCAATGTTTATATCCCAGGACAAATTAGCTAGCAACAGCAAGCTAGCTAAATAGGACAACTTAGCTACCAAGTGGAAGCTAGCTAGTTAAATAGGACAACTTACCTACCAAGTGGAAGCTAGCTAGTTAAATAGGACAACTTACCTACCAAGTGGAAGCTAGCTAGTTAAATAGGACAACTTACCTACCAAGTGGAAGCTAGCTAGTTAAATAGGACAACTTACCTACCAAGTGGAAGCTAGCTAGTTAAATTGCCATAAAGGTTTAATGCTTTTCGACCTGTCCCCAGTGTTTGCTTTGATATTTTAACCTGCGTGTCGTGATCGCGTTTTGTGTAGGGGGACAAAATACATTGATGCACGATGGCACACGCGCGCAGACGGTTTGGGTTCCTTGTAAACCTCTGTACTCTTTGGAGCACTGGTGAAGCTCAAATCACACCTGTGAAGTCACATCCCAATGTGTGTTGAAAGTGTACATGTCCCAAACCATAAAAAAATAACATTGTACTACAGTAACTGTAGCCACCTTGTCATTATGGAGGCACGAAGCAGTATTATGGTAGTTAGTTGAAGAGAGTAGAAGAAGCAGCTGACTAACTGTAAATACATTTAACAACTGTGGCAATTCTACTTTCTATATGTCAGTTAAACAGTACTACATAGAGCCATGACCACATGGAACTCTATTCCACATCAAGTAACTCATGCAAGCAGTACAATTGAATTTAAAAATACACCTTATGGAACATTGGGGACTGTGAAGCAACACAAACATAGGCACAGACACATGGATACACACACAATAACATGCGCACTATACACACACGTACACATAGATTTTGTGTTGTAGATATGTGGTAGTAGAGTAGGGGCCTGAGGACACACACTTAATGTGTTGTGAAATCTGTTGTAAATGCATTGTAATGTTTTTGAAATTGTTTAACCGCCTTAATTTAGCTTGACTCCAGGTAGAGTAGATGCTTCCTTGGCAGCAGCTAATGGAGATCCATAATAAATAACATCATACAAATGTTAGCTAGCTAGTTAAATGTGAGGTGGAAAAATTCACTTACTATCAGTTAGCTAGTTAGTTACCTCTCCTTCTCTATTTACTAGCTACCGTAACATTACCTCATGCTGTCTCCAGTTCACATTTAGTGGTTTATGACATTTTGATCACTTCTGGACATTAGAGCAACGGCAGTGGAAAAACCTAAACAAGGGAGAGAGGACAGGAAGTAGACAGAGACGGTGACTCACAGTGATGGTGTAACAGGAGAGAGGACAGGAAGTAGACAGAGACGGTGACTCACAGTGATGGTGTAACAGGAAAGAGGACAGGAAGTAGACAGAGACGGTGACTCACAGTGATGGTGTAGCAGGAGAGAGGACAGGAAGTAGACAGAGACGGTGACTCACAGTGATGATGTAGCAGGAGAGAGGACAGGAAGTAGACAGAGACGGTGACTCACAGTGATGATGTAGCAGGAGAGAGGACAGGAAGTAGACAGAGACGGTGACTCACAGTGATGGTGTAGCAGGAGAGAGGACAGGAAGTAGACAGAGACGGTGACTCACAGTGATGATGTAGCAGGAGAGAGGACAGGAAGTAGACAGAGACGGTGACTCACAGTGATGGTGTAGCAGGAGAGAGGACAGGAAGTAGACAGAGACGGTGACTCACAGTGATGGTGTAGCAGGAGAGAGGACAGGAAGTAGACAGAGACGGTGACTCAGTGACAGTGATGACTCACAGTGATGTAAGCAGGAGAGAGGACAGGAAGTAGACAGAGACGGTGACTCACAGTGATGGTGTAGCAGGAGAGAGGACAGGAAGTAGACAGAGACGGTGACTCACAGTGATGGTGTAGGACAGGAGTGAGACAGGAGAGAGGACAGGAAGAGACAGAGACGGTGACTCACAGTGATGGTGTAGCAGGAGAGAGGACAGGAAGTAGACAGATGACTCACAGTGATGGTGACAGGAGAGGACAGGAAGTGACTCACAGTGATGGTGTAGCAGTGATGGTGAGGAGAGAGGACAGGAAGTAGACAGAGACGGTGACTCACAGTGATGGTGTAGCAGGAGAGAGGACAGGAAGTAGACAGAGACGGTGACTCACAGTGATGGTGTAGCAGGAGAGAGGACAGGAGGAGACAGAGACGGTGACTCACAGTGATGGTGTAGCAGGAGAGAGGACAGGAAGGAGACAGAGACGGTGACTCACAGTGATGGTGTAGCAGGAGAGAGGAGGACAGGAAGTGAGACAGAGACGGTGACTCACAGTGATGGTGTAGCAGGAGAGAGGACAGAAGAGACAGAGACGGATGACTCACAGTGATGATGTAGCAGGAGAGAGGACAGGGAGACAGAGACGGTGACTCACAGTGATGGTGTAGCAGGAGAGAGGACAGGAAGTAGACAGAGAGGTGACTCACAGTGATGGTGTAGCAGAGAGACAGGAGAGACAGAGAGGATGACTCACAGTGATGGTGTAGCAGGAGAGAGGAAGGAGACAGAGAGGATGACAGTGATGGTGTAGCAGGAGAGAGAGAGACAGAGAGGTGACTCACAGTGTGATGATGACTCACAGTGATGATGTAGCAGGAGAGAGGACAGGGAGACAGAGAGGATGACTCACAGTGATGATGTAGCAGGAGAGAGGACAGGGAGGAGACAGAGAGGATGACTCACAGTGATGATGTAGCAGGAGAGAGGAAGGAGACAGAGAGGATGACTCACAGTGATGGATGACTGACAGTGATGATGTAGCAGGAGAGAGGACAGGGGAGTGACTCACAGTGATGATGTAGCAGGAGAGACAGGAAGGAGACAGAGAGGATGACTCACAGTGATGGTGTAGCAGGAGAGAGGAAGGAGACAGAGAGGTGACTCACAGTGATGATGTAGCAGGAGAGAGGAAGGAGACAGAGAGGATGACTCACAGTGATGATGTAGCAGGAGAGAGGACAGGGAGGAGACAGAGAGGATGACTCACAGTGATGGTGTAGCAAGGAGAGAGAGGAAGGAGACAGAGAGGATGACTCACAGTGATGAGTGTAGCAGGAGAGAGGAAGGAGACAGAGAGGATGACTCACAGTGATGGTGTAGCAGGAGAGGAGACAGACAGGGACTCACAGTGATGATGACAGGAGAGAGGACAGGAGACAGAGAGGATGACTCACAGTGATGATGTAGCAGGAGAGAGGACAGGGAGGAGACAGAGAGGATGACTCACAGTGATGATGTAGCAGGAGAGAGGAAGGAGACAGAGAGGGTGACTCACAGTGATGATGTAGCAGGAGAGAGGAAGGAGACAGAGAGGATGACTCACAGTGATGGTGTAGCAGGAGAGAGGAAGGAGACAGAGAGGGTGACTCACAGTGATGATGTAGCAGGAGAGAGGACAGGGAGGAGACAGAGAGGATGACTCACAGTGATGGTGTAGCAGGAGAGAGGAAGGAGACAGAGAGGGTGACTCACAGTGATGGTGTAGCAGGAGAGAGGACAGGGAGGAGACAGAGAGGATGACTCACAGAGATGATGTAGCAGGAGAGAGGAAGGAGACAGAGAGGATGACTCACAGTGATGATGTACCATGAGAGAGGACAGGGAGGAGACAGAGAGGATGACTCACAGTGATGATGTAGCAGGAGAGAGGACAGGGAGGAGACAGAGAGGATGACTCACAGCGATGGTGTAGCAGGAGAGAGGAAGGAGACAGAGAGGGTGACTCACAGCGATGGCATAGCGGGTGATGCCATCCTTCTCGCTGTCCTCGATGGCCTGTTGAAGGTCAGGGCTGTCATGTGACTCCCCGTCAGTGATCACGATCATCACCTTCTTGGCTCCTCGTCGGGCTCCTCGTTTGAATGCTTCTGAGCTGTGGCATGTGATTTATTCAACTCATATTTGAAAGGTTCAAAGTTTACAGCCAAAAAGTGGGATTTGAGTAATAACCCAGAATAAGGTAACAAAGACAGTATTTTATAGTCTTCTATTACTATTACCTAGTGTCATTTACAATAATTTCCTGTATGTCATTATAGTTGTACTTGTTGTGAGATACAATAGACAGCTTCCAATACTATACTGATTCATTATTAGGGATTTTGCTGGTTGTTTCATATCAGTTAGGGAGTTTTACCGAGCGACGTTGATGCCGAGTGCCGTGTTGGTTTCCTCTCCACCTCTCTGATGGATGTTGCTTGCTCTCTTCACCACCTCCTCCACCGACTTGTAGTCATTCAGATGGAACTCGTGCACCACCTTCTCCCCATACTGCACCACTCCAACCTGAACCATATCACACACATACATCATAACAGGTCTGGAGGGACAAATCACGTCTGGTTTTTCATTCTACTAATCATCAACATGGACTCAGACAACATCATCCTTTGACACTCCAGACTTTGAGTTGAATCATGAAAACTGGGGCATAACAGGCAATTCAACCAGGTTAGCCAGAGCGACACATTTCCCATAACTCACCTGTATCTGGCCTGGTCCAATGTAGAACTTCTGTAGAATGTTGATAAGAAAGGCTTGCACCTCCGTCCAGGGGTAGATGGAGTTGGAACCATCCAGAACGATCACTATATCCATGTAGGTCTCACACCCTAGCAGAGGAAGACACACAATAATGTCTGAACTGCACCATCAATGCAACCTTTATGGTTGAGCAATGGCAAACAGTCTAATGCATCAATAATAATCAATAATGACTTGTACTTATGGAAGAAGATCCATAAAACATTGCCAAACAGGAAAGGGGCGTGCTCTGTATTTACTCTGGAAGGCTGGAGCTATGGTTTTGGAGAATTTGAAGCTGGCGTTGACTCGAGAGCATATCCCAGTGCTGTAGTATGAGCTGCCACACTCATAGGACCACAGGGGTCCACAGACCTATACAACACACAAGAAAACACATTCAGCACTCAGCACAGCATGAATGAGACATGTACCGTGGGCCTACGTTGGATGAAAAGGTCATCACAAAAACTAAATGTGGTTCTTCACCACAGGAGGTTGGTGACACCTTAATTGGGGAGGATGGGCTCGTGGTAATGGCTGGAGTGGAATAGGTGGAATGGTATCACATACATCACACCCATGGTTTAATGCCATTCCATTGGCTCCGTTCCAGCCATTACTATGAGCCGTTCCCCTCTCAGCAGCCTCCGCTGTTCTTCACAAACACCTGAAACTGACCACCAAGTTAGTCTCTGTGGAAACCACACATAATGACACTATACTTTTGATAGACTGGGTGTTCATCACTAACCACAAAGCTGTTGTCTTTGGGGTTGGTTGTCAGCGTCATCCCCAGCCTCATCTTGTCTTTTCGCTCGGCGACATTAGTCAGAGAAATCCTTCCTTGAGGAACAAGAAAAGACAGAGTCAAAGAAATAACAATGTTTATTCTAACAGTTTGATGTCTCTACAGATTTTGAAGACTTTTGCGTATATTTTTCACTTCTGCTATGTACCTGCGGGCAAGTCGCTTCACAAGCTTCTGCAAACCCAAATGACTACACATGGCAGTTAAGAAGATGATACCAAATCTCCCAACTAAAGGACGAGACACCTGTGCTTTGAGGCAGGGTGCAGAGCATGTTACTACAGTGGGCTAAATCAGGGTCACACACAGCATTTCTTGGTAGTCTTAAACAAATCTAGTCTGAAACAAAAGTAGACACTTCACACATGGTTATTGGCTTAAAAGAAGACACCTGTACCGTGTCAGATATAGAGTTGAAATGTCTTTGCACCCCAACATGACACTTTATATACATCACAGAAGACTGAAATATAATAAAACAGCAGATTTTCAGCAGGTTTTTAAAAATAATGTTTATTAATTATGAAATGATGAGAAATATGAACCACATTCCACCCGTGAGGCCATTAGAAAGGTGATTTGATCATTTGACTGCAGGAAAGGTCCACCCGTGAGGCCATTAGAAAGGCGATTTGATCATTTGACTGCAGGAAAGGTCCACCCGTGAGGCCATTAGAAAGGTGATTTGATCATTTGACTGCAGGAAAGGAGCTTCTGGGAACTAGGTTTGTTACACTTGTCAAGCCAGGAGCAGCAGTGTCTACACCATACAATATCTGCCAGCTAGTTCACACATCTCGCTGTGTCTCTTTGTACAACACAGTGCTGATAGGTCTCATCTAAGGAAACATGTGGATGTGTGGCGTGATGCCTAGGAGGATGTGGATGTGGAAATGTACATAAACTATTAAAGGTGGAATGAACAGCATGGTTCCCAGATTCCACTCTCACACAACCTATGAACACACATCTAATGGCTACAACACACACACACACTCTAATGGCTACAACACACACACACACTCTAATGGCTACAACACACACACACACATCAGTCTCATGAGGCACAGTAGGCACATGTCAAGTCTGTGAGAGTTGATAGTTCTACTGTACCTAGGTTGAGTTTGGAGCAGCTGCCATTGGACCGTTTTCCCAATGGGCATTTGTACACATCCCCTGTCTGGTGGTGACCATTGGTTTCATATGGAGCTCCCACCAATAACCTGTGAGACATAAAACAAGACAGTTGAAATCCCCCCAAAATGAATTGCATATTATAATTGTTTTGTATTAATAGTATTTGTTGTGACATTGTAAAAACATAGTGATAACATTGAAGGCACTTCTCCTAAATAATGGTGTGAAAGAGATGGCTTTAAACTCTGCTACGCCGATTTATCTGACTGGAATGTCTTTGCTAACTCAACAAACACACACCCAGTGAGTATCAGAGCAGGTATTTGAAACACGCGTGAACTTCCTTGTTTGTGACTGGCTGTGTTCCTGTGGGAGCATGTTGACTTCTCCCCTGACCCCAGACTGACACGCACATAAACACACTGGTCTATAAACACTGTATCCACTCCACATTGACCCTGGGAAGATTCTGTCTCTCTGTCTCTCTCTCTCTCACACACACACACACACACACACACACACACACACACACAGAGAGAGAGAGAAAAAGAGATAGAGATCGCAAAAGGTAGATAGAGAAAGAAAGGAGAGCGGGACATTGTGATATCGGCGAGCATGCTGACTGAATCAATTGAAATACCCAATGAGGAGGCATTTCACCATGAGACAATACAGGACGGGTCACCATGAGTTCTCCTTGGCTGAAACACAAGCAGGCTCAGAGTCCTTTGGTCATGACGTAGAGCTCAGGGGGAGACAGTTTGTCACTCCACTTTGGGGTTGTACATCAGTGTCAGGTCACGATGCTCTTGTAAATGTCATAGATGTCAGTGAAGGCTTTCAATGACTTAATGTGTTGGAGCATTTAAAACACTCTGTGTTTACATCAGGCTGAACAGATAAAAGCCTCCTGAAGTATCTGAGATAGAAGGGCTTTTTGTATTCTTGGGTAGGAACAAGAGACTTTTTCCAAGACGTTTATGTGACAGGATGAAAACATAAAACACAGAGGTGTTTTCTTGATTATGTCTTGACCTTTCACCTTGTAACACAATGTCTTGGTACAGGAAGTTCTTCCAGGTGATGACAAACTTCACCTGATACTTCTCATACATAAACACAGATCTCCTCAAAGTTTAGCACATGATATCTTTAGATCAGACACCAACACATAATTACCATCATGCAATATATTGTTATATTGTTTTACAAGAGCTTCTGTTAATAACCTAAGCTGTCAACACAAGAAACATATGTAGCCTAAAACAAATCAAATCCAAATCAGATCAAATTGTACTTGCTACATGTGCCGAATACAACTGTTGGTTGTAGACCTTACAGTGAAATGCTTATTTACTACAAGCCCTTAACCAACAATGCAGTTTTAAGAAAATACCTAAAAAAAGTAACAACTAAAAGTAACAAATAATTAAAGAGCAGCAGTAAAATAAAACTAGGCTATAAACAGGGGGTACCGGTACAGAGTCAATGTGCGGGGGCACCGGTTAGTCAAGGTAATTGAGGTAATATGTACATGTTGGTAGAGTTATTAAAGTGACTATGCATAGATAATAACAGAGAGTAGGGGGGGGGGGCAATGCAAATAGCCTGGGCAGCCATTTGATTAGATGTTCAGAGGGTAGAAGCTGTTTAGAAGCCTCTTGGACCTAGACTTGGCGCTCCGGTACCACTTGCCGTGCGGTAACAGAGAGAACAATCTATGACTAGGGTGGCTGTAGTCTTTGACAATTTTTAGGGCCTTCCTCTGATGTACTGGGCTGTACACACTACCCTCTGTAGTGCCTTGCAGTCGGAGGCAGAGCCGTTGCCATACCAGGCAGTGATGTACTGGGCTGTACACAATACCCTCTGTAGTGCCATGCTGTCGGAGGCCAAGCAGTTGCCATACCAGGCAGTGCTGCAACCCGTCAGGATGCTCTCGATGGTGCAATTGTAGAAACTTTTGAGGATCTGAGGACCCATGTCAAATCTTTTCAGACTCCTGACGGGGAATAGGTTTTGTCGTGCCCTCTTCACGACTGTCTTGGTGTGCTTGGACCATGTTAGGACGCCAAGGAACTTGAAGCTCTCAACCTGCTCCACTACAGCCCCGTCGATGAGAATGGGGACGTGCTCGGTCCTCCTTTTTCTGTAGTCCACACTAATCTCCTTTGTCTTTATCACGTTGAGGGAGAGGTTGTTGTACTTGCACCACACGGTCAGGTCTCTGAACTCCTCCCTAAAGGCTGTCTCATCGTTGTCGGTGATCAGGCCTACCACTGTTGTGTCTGCAAACTTAATGATGGTGTTGGAGTTGTGCCTGGCCGTGCCTGACCGTGCAGTCATGAGTGAACAGGGAGGACAGGAAGGAACTGAGCACGCACCCTTGAGGGGCCCCCGTGTTGAGGATCAGCATGGCAGATGTGTTGTTACCTACCCTTACCACCTGGGTTACTCAGGATAGTGGCATGCACATGAGCAATTCACTCACCAGGTCAGAGGTGTTCCAAAGGGAAGGGACCACATTTACATTTAACATTTACATGTTAGTCATTTAGCAGGCGCTCTTATCCAATTAGGGTTAAGTGCCTTGCTCAAGGGCACATCGGTAGATTTGACCCGCTAGGCTACTTGCCAACACTTGACACTCCTTAATAGCAAAACCAGACCTCCATCAATTTACTGCCTTGAGTTATGGGTCAACCACACAAACCTCTGTAGTTTTAAAACATGTCTCCTTCACATTGTTCCTATGAGGTAACATTTTTAGTGGTGTGGTATACATAGGTATGGTATAATGGTTACCTAAACAAAACATGACACTTGACATGAACATCCTTGGTCATCTAAAACTACTATGATAGGTTTCTTGAGATTATGACATCATACAATATTCAAGTAGTAAACTGGTGTTATGTTCCCCAGTTTCTGTTATGGGTTTGTATGTGTTTGAATGTGTGTATTTCTGGAAATGGCTTCCTGAAGTCCAAAGCAGCTGATTCGTCGGCCCCATTTCAGATTGGTACTCTGACCCCGCCCTGTCGTCAGGAGATACAGCTGTCTGTGATTACCAACTCCTTCTGCAGCTTGAAAAGCCAGTGTTCCTTTGTCAGGAAGCAGGAGCTTCTTGGATGTCCTGTGTTGGATGTTGTGCAGAGACAGTTTAGTGGGAAGTATTTTGTAGCTGCTACTTCTGAGGTATGTGTGTGTCAACAGGACTGTGTTTTTGATTATTGAACTTGTTCACTCTAAGTTTGTATTGTTCTGTTTAGTTTGTTCCCAGGGGGGAGGCACCTTGGCAGTGCTTAGGCAAGAGGCCTGTGGTCATATACCCGTGTTAAGAAAATAAATTCCCAGTAAACTGTAATATTCTGTCATCCTTACTCGCACCTACAATCACATACCTAGTTGAGTGTAGCAGGGTGTTGTGTTCCCTCCAAGAGGCGTGCGTAACACTGATATCATAAGTGCAGGTCATGTCAACTGAAACAGAAGCGTTGTATGTCACTGAATGTTTGGATAAGGTACCTTACTAGCACTGACTTTTCTGATAGCTACTTTATTGTGGAAAAATGTATACTGAACAAAAAATATAAACGCAACTTGTAAAATGTTGGTCCCGTGTTACGTGAGCTGAAAATAATTATCCCAGAAATGTTCCATACGCGCAAAGTTTATTTCTCTCAAATTTTGTGCGTAAATTTGTTTACATCCCTTTTAGTGAGCGTTTTTCCTTTGCCAAGATGTGGCATATGAAGAGGTTAAACAGCACGATCATTACATAAGTGCAACTTGTGCTGGGGACAATAAATGGCCACTCTAAAATGTGCAGTTTTGTCACACAACACAATGCCACAGATGTCTCAAGATTTGAGGGAGCATGCAATTGGAATGTTGACTGCAGGAATGTCCACCAGAGCTGTTACAAGTGAATTGAATGTTAATTTCTCTACTATAAGCCACCTCCAGCGTCATTTTAGAGAATTTGTCAGTACGTCCAACCGGCCTCACAACTGCAGACCACGTGTAACCATGCCAACCCAGGACCTCCACATCCTGCTTCTTCACCTGTGGGATCATCTGTGACTGGACAGCTGATGAAAATGAGTATATCTGTAATAAAGCCATTTTATTTATTGTGGGGGAATAACTTGTTTTGATTGGCTGGGCCTGGCTCCCCAATGGGTGGGCCTATACCCTCCCTTCCCTACCCATGCCGCCACTCCTACCCAGATTAGTGACTCATGAATTTATTTTAATTGACTGATTTCCGTATATGAACTGTAACTCAGTAAAATTGTTGCATGTTGCATTTATATTTTTGTTCAGTATACTTACTCTGACTGAGGTATGTGGTTGTCACACCTAGCTGTCATATAATGAATGCACTAACTGTAAGATGCTCTAGATAAGTCATTTAGCAGACTCTCTTAATGTAGAATGTAGGAAAATGTTTGTAGGAAATGTCGAGAAATATGACTCAAATCTGAAAGATTGCTCAGCTTCCTTCAAAAACGATCACATTTTCCAAGTGTATTTATTTGTATTGAGAAGAGAGAGAGAGATAAATGTGCAACAATTCAGATCCTGGCCAAGGAATGAAGCTGTTAACTGGGCTGCACATGCAGTGTATGGCAGCCAGGCTGAGACACAAACTAGTGGCGAGGGGACTGCGTCTGGGATCAACTGTCCAAGTCTCACAGACTCTGGAAATGATTTTCACCTCGAGCTCCAGCAGTGCTCATATTTTCATAGCTATTAATATCATGATTATTGCTGAGATTACTGCTGTCCTCTGGCACGGTGTGATACTGTAGACTGGGAAAGTTCAGGCTGGGACACAGCTACCTTCAGAGAAATGGGACCCATTGTTTCCCTTTGACTTGAAGGTCTCCTTTAACTCCCAGTCAGTTTCATGAAGAGCTGTTAAAACAATCATGGCTGAACATCCATTAAGGTCAGCCATGTAGCATCATTGAGGATAGGGTAATGCTGGTATAAACAAAATAACCTGACCCTAAATGGACACCAGGACGTACTCTCTCACAGTTACTGAGGAAAGCAGGATTTGGGGGTTGTGGAAGCGACATACCAGAGCCGAAGACATTAATGCGCTAATATCTTTCACGTTTAGAGGAGGAAGGAGAGACGTTTATGCTACGAAACCGTACCTCTGCCCTTAACACGAGACTGCGTGCAACTTCAATGACATTGCTCTCTCATCACATTCCATGTGTGTATGTAGACAGGATCTGAACGGCTTTGGTCCAAATTTGCCAATCCCAAAAGTATTCAGCAACTTGCACTCTATGTTTCATAAGAGCTCTGTCAAGTCATTACATAACCGAATAACTCTGCGGTAAAATTAGCATCTTTCAACCAAGATGTCCAGACCAACTTTAAGCAAAGAGGACATACGATACATAGGTTTCCCAGAACCAGATTAAGCATAGTCCTGGACCTAACAGCTTGCTCAACGTATAATATTGCAGAAGGTTCATAGCGTTCACACAATGCAGGCGTCAAAAACCATACAGTATACTCGTGTTTGTCAAGCCTTTAGTCTTGTCCTTCAGCTTCAACAGTGTCAGGTTCAACTTTCAATGAAAGCTGAAGGTTCAGGTAACAGGCAATAGTATTTCAACTGAACCGCTGAGGATTGGCTGTGGATTGGCTGAGGAACGGCTGAGGAGCACCTGAGGAAAAGCTGAAGAACTTCTTAGACTCCCTGCCTCTCCAAGTGTTGCGTGACCTTTGACCACGCCAAGGTGAAATGTCAAGTCTCAGCTGGAGCGACCCTGTTTCCATGGCAGGAAAACAAACAGAAAGAAGTGAGAGTGGGAGGTATGGAGGCGTAGAGGAGAAACTGGTGCGTGTGCCCATTTATCCCCGCAGTGCTCTCACATGGGGCTCGTCTTCAAACAGTCCTGGACGGACACGTGGGACAAACAGGCATTCTTGAAATGGCGACCTTTCCTCAAGTTAACAGTGTATTTTAACTAGATACTGAATTATGGAGGGTCATTATAAGCGTTCAGCTACATTGTTTTCCAAATCATGTGATTTGCCACATGATGGTTTCCCCTCAAGGACTTTCAATTTGGGGGAGCATTCAAAGGAATTTAAATTGTAACAATTACTGACATTGCCCATAAGCCTCTGTGCCAAATACCACAGCTCTTGTCGACTTTTTCCAGTCTTACAAAGAGCTGTCTGATTTTCTTGAAAGCTCAGCTTGGTATTTGGATAGGAACAACATCACAGTTTCACTCAGCTTGAAAATGACCATAAACGAGCCTTTTTACGACCCAGAAAGTTCAGAGATTGCCTTCCTGAGGACTAACAGTAGAAAATAGCACTACCTGATCTCTACAGTATGTGCCAGTAGACTGGCTTGAGCAAGTACTCATCTTGGGACAATGCAATAAAGTGTCTATGGAACAATGGGTTTTCTGTGAAGTTTCTGTGGAAAGAAAGCATGGCCTCTTACAGTATCTTGGGAATCTTCATAGCGCATCTGCTGACTTCAGTTTTTTTTCAGTCTATAGTTTCCTGAGAAAGTGATATAACACAGAGGATATTTTGCCATATCGACTCTTTCTCACCTAGTCCAAGCAGTTGCTTATCATCAACAGATAGTTTGTTGATAGTGTGACCATCTGTGGAGTATCTATATGAGACTATCCACATAAAGTGGGACCTTCTCTTTCCACAAGTCTTTTAACCTTACAATGAACGTACACTAAAGTGTTGAGGCATCCTTCAAACGTCAATTGACAGGTGCTGTCCTTGTTTGCCAAACAGACACACAGACACACAGACAGACAGACATAGACAGCCAGCCAGCCAGCCAGACACATAAACAGACACACAGACAATGTACACAGTGACACCTATAAGAACAGTGAAAGTCTCACGTCTTAGGTCACCCACGGTGCCACAGCGTTCCACAAAAGTGTCATGACATTGGTGAACACACGCGGTTCTCCAACGGGTAGCCGTCTGCTACATCAAAGACACATGTCAACATTGAAAAAAACTCAACTTCAGTACCCCTTTTCAAACCGTCACTACCTGCTGAATTCCTGGCATCACAGACTCATTCATCACTCCTTGAAAAAAGGCCAAGACTGCGACCCGTGACATTTGCACAATGCGAGCTGTGTTAACCGGGGGTCTGCTTCCCACATCACAGGCATGCTGCTGCGTTCAGGTTTCAGCTGATTGATATCTGGGGCAGTGGTCTGGGTACTGGGGGTCTTGGACTAAACACAGGTCAGCTTACCCACTGCCTAGTGACCAGAGAGTGGATTCCTGAGTGGCACGCATCGCTGATAAGTCTACCCAACACTATCCATCTAGTGGACATCTACCCAACACTATCCATCTAGTGTACATCTACCCAACACTATCCATCTAGTGGACGTCTACCCAACACTATCCATCTAGTGGACGTCTACCCAACACTATCCATCTAGTGGACGTCTACCCAACACTATCCATCTAGTGGACGTCTACCCAACACTATCCATCTAGTGGACGTCTACCCAACACTATCCATCTAGTGGACATCTACCCAACACTATCCATCTAGTGGACATCTACCCAACACTATCCATCTAGTGGACGTCTACCCAACACTATCCATCTAGAGGACGTCTACCCAACACTATCCATCTAGTGGACATCTACCCAACACTATCCATCTAGTGGACATCTACCCAACACTATCCATCTAGTGGACGTCTACCCAACACTATCTATCTAGTGGACGTCTACCCAACACTAAATATCTAGTGGACGTCTACCCAACACTAAATATCTAGTGGATGTCTACCCAACACTATATATCTAGTGGACATCTACCCAACACTAAATATCTAGTGGACATCTACCCAACACTATATATCTAGTGGACATCTACCCAACACTATATATCTAGTGGACATCTACCCAACACTATATATCTAGTGGACATCTACCCAACACTATATATCTAGTGGACATTACTGAAAGCCAAGGGGGATTGCCAACCACCATGAGGAAGAAGAAGAAGAAGAAGAAGAAGAACAATTGGATACAATGTTACAATCCTTTAAAGAGATGACTGTATTAAATCATCAAGCACTGTATGTTGCAACTGTTGCATTGAGGCCAGTGTCTCACATAAGGTAACAGCTGTGTCTCTAACGGTGTGTAGTTATGTAGGACAATCATTGTAGAAGTTTGTAGACATCCAGTGTTAGCTAGTCATATTTGTGTCTCATGGGCTAGCAAATACAAAGATTAGTGACAGCAAACGTTTCCTCAAGATACATGTGAAATTATTCAAATCAAATCTAAGCAATGCTGCCAACATTTTATTGATTAACTATGCTGGCAACAGTTATGAGGTTAAATTCTGGTCCGTTACCCTGGCTGACACACTAAGATGACGTGAAGCAGTCTGCAGGGTACTGAAGACTAAACAGATGTAAGAATTCTGTCTTTCGCCTCACGATGAAGCAGAGGGAAGCTCACACACTCCCTTCATATCCTTGGACTCCTTTGCTTCACAAACCACAGCTGACTAGCTAGTGTTGCCAACTTCCCTCCAACCATCACCATTAAAACACTCCCCCGCTATGCTCCTGAAATCAGTAACTGACAGGGTCGGCTGTGGGCCGGCCTGGGAGCTGCTACTGGGCCCTAAGGGCTCAGACGCACCAATAGAGTTTGCTGGCCGAGAGTTCTTAGCACCTCTGCAGGTAATTTGTGAACAGAGTGCCCACAGATTTTACATGTAGAATCCCGTGACAAATTTTGGAGTTTAGATGCCTGCAGTGGGTGGTACCTAAAACAGCATGCTGAACGATCGGCAGACGAACGTTAGAGACACATTTGGTGCGATGTGTGTGAGCCTTAAGAGAGTCTCTATAGTAGGGAAGTGGGTCATAGTGGTTAGAGTTTGTTATTACAGTGTTATCCAGCCTTTATTAATGTGTTATTACAGTGTTATCCAGCCATTATTAATGTGTTATTACAGTGTTATCCAGCCATTATTAATGTGTTATTGCAGTGTTATCCAGCCATTATTAATGTTTTATTACATTATTATCCAGTCATTATTAATGTGTTATTACAGTGTTATCTAGCCATTATTAATGTGTTATTACAGTGTTATCCAGCCATTATTAATGTGTTATTACAGTGTTATCCAGCCATTGACATGTTATTACAGTGTTATCCAGCCTTTATTAATATGTTATTACAGTGTTATCCAGCCATTATTGTGTCATTACAGTGTTATCCAGCCATTATTAATGTGTCATTACAGTGTTATCCAGCCATTATGTGTTATTACAGTGTTATCCAGCCATTATTAATGTGTTATTACAGTATTATCCAGCCATTATTAATGTGTTATTACAGTGTTATCCAGCCATTATTAATGTGTTATTACAGTGTTATCCAGCCATTATTAATGTGTTATTACAGTGTTATCCAGCCATTATTAATGTGTTATTACAGTGTTATCCAGCCATTATTAATGTGTTATTACAGTGTTATCCAGCCATTATTAATGTGTTATTACAGTGTTATCCAGCCATTATTAATGTGTTATTACAGTGTTATCCAGCCATTATTAATGTGTTATTACAGTGTTATCCAGCCATTATTAATTGTTATTACAGTGTTATCCAGCCTTTATTAATGTGTTATTACAGTGTTATCCAGCCATTATTAATGTGTTATTACAGTGTTATCCAGCCATTATTAATGTGTTATTACAGTGTTATCCAGCCATTATTAATGTGTTATTACAGTGTTATCCAGCCATTATTAATGTGTTATTACAGTATTATCCAGCCATTATTAATGTGTTATTACAGTGTTATCCAGCCATTAACATGTTATTACAGTGTTATCCAGCCATTATTAATGTGTAACTAATGTGTAGTTAAAGATGATGATACAAAAATAAAAATTAAAAACGTCTTTTTTTCATTATTTTATCTAAACCAGATCTATTGTGTTATATTCTCCTACATTCAATTCACATGTACACAAACCTCAGAGTGTTTTCTTCCAAAAGGTACCAAGAATATGCATATCATTGGTTCTATGCCTGAGCTACAGGCTGTTAGATTTGGGTATGTCTTCAGGCGGAAATTGCACAAAGTAGGGGGGAGCTGTAAGAGGTTAATGTGGAACAATCGCTGATGTTTTAGCGTAACCCCCTAGCGAAGGATAAACCATGTCTTTTCTAGATAATCCCAACAAAAGTTTCCTCAGTTTAACAAAAAGTCATTTTGAATATAGTTTCACAGCATTATACTTGTAAAACGGTATTGGAATATAAAATGCTGTAAACCCTGGAAGGACTTCCATGAATCCCATTCCAAACTGTATTACGCCTGTAGCCATTTTGTTTATAAAGAACACAGCCAAAGTTGCTGTGCCTCATTCCATTAAGTCTGTGTTTATTTGTCTCAGCGGACAGTTACCTCACACGTGTGGATCCTCTCTTGACATCCATATTCCTCACATGTCAACTTCATCAGACCTTTTTCTATGGGACAAGTAGGCATGGTAGGCTGAGCAGCGTTCCAAGCCATAAATACACTGGATTTTCAGTGTTTCTGTGGGTTTTGTGCCTGACAGTGTCCCAAGCATAAGGCTAAGTTGGCATGTCGATCAGGTCGACTAAGAATGTGTACTTTATATTGTGATGCTTGTCTAACATGGTTGGCCTGCCATTTCATTTCAAAAACTTGCTACCCTCTCCACTGTTCCATCGATGTGGATGGGGGTGTTCCCTCTGCTGTTTCCTGAAGTCCACAATCATCTCCTTATTGACGTTGAGTGTGTTATTTTCCTGACACCACATCCGAAGGCCCTCATCCCAGGCCGTCTTATTGTTGGTAATACGCCTACCACTGTTGTTATAGCAAACTTGATATTAAGTTGTGCATGGCCACGCAGTCGTGGGTGAACAGGGAGTACAGGAGATCAGAACGCCCTTTGGGGCCCCAGTGTTGAGGATCAGCGGGGAGGAGATGTTGTTGCCTACCCTCACCACCTTCAGGAATCCAGTGTTCAAGGGCGGGGTCGAACCCAGGGTCTCATTGATAATGAGCTTGGAGGGTAATATGGTGTTGAATGCAGAGCTGTAGTCGATGAACAGCATTCTCACAAGGTATTCCTCTTGTAATGGGTTAGGGCAGTGTGCAGTGTGGTTGAGATTGCATCGTCTGTGGACCTATTTGGGCGGTAAGCAAATTGGAGTGGGTCAAGGGTGTCAGGTTGGAGGTGATGTATCCTTGACAGTCTCTCAAAGCAAATGACGGATGTGAGTTACGGGGCAGTCGTTATCAGTTACCTTAGCTTTCTTGGGAACAGGAACAATGGTGGCCCTCTTATGGGAACAGCAGACTGGTATCCAGGATTGATTGAATATGTCCTAAACAACCGGCCAGCTGGTTTCGCATCCAGGGCGCGGCTGGGGATGCCGTCTGGGCCTGCAGTGCGAGGGTTAACACAGTGTTGTCTTACTCTTTGCAGTGAAATAACCCATGTCCGTTAAACTGTAAAAGCGGGCAAAAAGTTATTTAGTCTGCCTGGGAGCAAGAACTGGTCCGTGGCTGGGCTGGGTTTCTTCTGTAGTCCGTGATTGACTGTAGAACATGCCTCTTGTGTCCAGCCGTTGAATTGAGATTCTACTTTGTCTCTGTAGTTAGCTTGTTTGATAGCCTTTCGGAGGGAATAACTGTTTGTATTCAGTCATGTTACCAACACCTTGCCCTGATTAAAAGCAGTGGTTTGCCTTCAGTTTCACACGAATGCTGCCATCAACCGGTTTCTGGTTAGGGAATGTTTTAATCGTTCTGGGAACGACATCTTCACGTTCTAAACAAAACTCAATGTTGTTTTCCAATAACCCAGTCCACGTGATGGAAGCAGTCTTGGAGTGTGGAGTCAGCTTGGTCGGACCAGCGTTGGACAGACCTCAGCGTGGGAGCTTCTTGTTTTAGTTTCTGTCTGTAGGCAGGGAAACAAAATGGAGTCGTGGTCAGCTTTCCGAAAGGGGGCGGGGCAGGGCCTTATATGCGTCGCGGAAGTTAGAGTAACAATGATCCAGGGTCTTTCCACCCCTGGTTGCGCAATCGATATGCTGATAAAAAAAGTCTTGTTTTCAGATTAGCCTTGTTAAAATCCCCAGTCACAATGAATGCAATAAATCACAGTTTCCAGTTTGCAGAGAGTTAAACAAAACTTTTTCAGAGCCCATGTGTCTGGGGGGATAATACGGCTGTGATTATAAAACTCTTGGTAGATAATGCGGTCTACATTTGATTGTGAGGAATTCTAAATCAGGTGAACAGAAGGATTTGAGTTCCTGTATGTTTCCATCACACCATGTCACGTTGGCCATTAACTCTTCTTCCAGATGTTTGTTTCTGTCGGCGGTCGTGGAGAAACTGGCTGCAATTGCGTCTCTCCAGTTAGCCATGTTTCCGTAAACAAAACTCAGTCTCTGATGTCCCTCAATGCAACCCAGCTCGGATTTAAACAAAGACTGGACATTGGCAAGAAGAATGCTAGGGAGTGGTGCAACGTCTCCGGAGTCTGACCAGAAACTCGTTTCCCTCTTTTTCTGAGTCGTTTTTTTTTTTTGGTCGCTGCATGTGATCCACTCAACACTGGTTGTAAGGCAGAACCAGGACAGTGTCGAAAAACATAAGGTACTGATGGTGAGTTGGCTGATCATATTCAGTAGTTCTTCTCGGCTGTATGTAATGAAACCTAAGAACCTGGGGTACTTTAGAAATAACACGTAAAAAAAAAAAAAAAAAAAACTGCATAGTTTCCTAGCAGGCGGCCATCTTGGCGCCGGAAGTCTTAGTCATTCTCTATCAGAGCATCTGATTAAACCCCTCTGAGTCCAATCCAGTGACACATACGCTCTACTATACTATACTATATATGTCAACTGCAAATCGCTCTTCTTCATCTTGTAGCTCATCTTGTAGAAATTGAAATAACAGACTATTTAATTTGTGTTTACAGCAACCCCCCCACAAAGATAATAAATGAATGTCAGCAATCAAGTGTTTAAGATATATCACTAAAAATACAGAAATACAGCTGGTGTAAAAAACAGTTTAAACCCAGTCTAAACAAAACTCTTTCCAATAACCCAGTCTAAACAAAACTCTTTCCAATAACCCAGTCTAAACAAAACTCTTTCCAATAACCCAGTCTAAACAAAACTCTTTCCAACAACCCAGTCTAAACAAAACTCTTTCCAATAACCCAGTCTAAACAAAACTCTTTCCAATAACCCAGTCTAAACAAAACTCTTTCCAACAACCCAGTCTAAACAAAACTCTTTCCAATAACCCAGTCTAAACAAAACTCTTTCCAATAACCCAGTCTAAACAAAACTCTTTCCAATAACCCAGTCTAAACAAAACTCTTTCCAATAAACAAAACCCAGTCTAAACAAAACTCTTTCCAATAACCCAGTCTAAACAAAACTCTTTCCAATAACCCAGTCTAAACAAAACTCTTTCCAATAACCCAGTCTAAACAAAACTCTTTCCAATAACCCAGTCTAAACAAAACTCTTTTAACCCAGTCTAAACAAAACTCTTTCCAATAACCCAGTCTAAACAAAACTCTTTCCAA